>NC_056748.1:193967350-194207350 GCF_019279795.1 Protopterus annectens | reverse complement strand
AGACCTAATAAATAAGGCTATAGGGAATCTCCAAACTCTGGATCCCACACAGTCTGGTTTTGTGAAGGGTAGATCATGCCTACTCAACCTGGGTCGACTTCTTTGAGTAGGTCTCCAGAGCTGTGGATGAAGGCAAGGTGATTTATACAGCCTACCCTGATCTGGCCGAAGCCTTTGATATCATTCTCCACTCAGGAGTCATAGAAAAACTCACTAAGCTAGGTATCAACCCCTATATCACTAGGTGGGTTGTAAACTGGCTCACAGATAGAACCCACAGGGTGAAAGTAGCTGACTCAAAGTCAGACTGCCGACCATTCAAGCATGGAGTCCCACAGGGTTCGGTCCTGGGTCCTCTCCTGCTTGGTATCTACTTCTCTGATGTCCAGGCCAACAAGAAGGGACTCTGGCTGACAAAATTTGCAGATGATTGCAAGTTGGGAGCCATTATTATCTCCCCAAGTGATGTTGACATCCTACAGAAGACCTCACTGAGACCAATGACTGGAGTCAGAACCATGGCCTTAAGCTCAATGCCAAAAAATGTGTCATCACCTTTGAGAAAAACCTGGTTCCCGTGAATTACCATCTCAATGGTAGTCCACGGAACACAGACGGTGTTATAAGAGATCTGGGAACACAGGTTGACAGCAACCTCTCTTTTGACCACCACATTGCCACTGTGGTCAGAAAGTCCTTCTATGTGACACATCTCATTATTAAAGGTTTTGCATCCAGGAAGAAAGAGGTCATTATCTCCCTCTACTCTTCCCTCATTAGGCCAATCATTGAGTACAATGCCCCATTTGGCATGTACCTCAGAAGGCACCTGCAACAACTGGAGAGGCCACAAACGTACTTCACAAAGAGTATCCTAGGCTTTAAACACTTGTTCTACATGGACAGACTCAAAAAACTACAATTATTCTTTGTCTCATATCATCTACTTAGAGACAATCTCTGCTTGAATTACAAAGCCATCTCTGACCCAGCTCTGTTAGAAATGATACATCTAAAGAAATCCCAATCCCTCTCTCCAGAGACCTCAACCTCATTACCACAATCAACAGAACAAGCTGAAGGGACAGGTTCTTAACCCAGTGACTGTCCATGCTATGGAACAGACTTCCCATACATGTCAAGCAGAGCACCTCACTGGTCCGCTTTAAGAGAAATCTTGATGAGTGGATGGTAAATAGAAAATTCATCCTGGGGATCACTCCCGTGGCTCTACTCGACAGAGGCACTGGGAACTAAGGTCAGGTGGCACGGTGCCAGGGTAATCCTATGGGCTAGGCTTGTAAAGGCTCCAGGGCTATAAGCCTAGTACACACATATGAACCTATACCTCTCAACCGTCCAGATTTTTGCAGAATGTCCAGATATTTGCCTCATATGTTTGGTCCATTCCTCATAAAGTTTGTGGTTTTCTGGCAAATCTGTGAGGACTGAAGTTTCTAAATAAGTACACACACAAGTTTCAGACTTTGTATCCTTTTGGAAATGCATGCTAACACAAATCCTGTTATTCTAGCAAAATTCTATTTTAGAAGTGCAATATTTAAAATCTGTCCCTATTTTTGGACCTCTTTCCCCTCATCATTTTAGGTTTTGTCCAGATATCTTGTGCTAAAATGTTAACAGGTATGATATTGGCACAGAACAGTGTGACATCACTATGATTATCACATGTAATTACTTCTCTCTAACATTTAGATATTGTTCTTCATGTACACTAAAGGATATTGACATGTTTCACAGTATGGGATACTAAAGAAATTCACAGTTGTAACCCAGTGGATTTTCAATCAAACTTTCCCGTCACTGCATTCTAGGATGATTGCAGACTTGTATTGTCTCATGTCTGCACAACGTGCATTGACAAGACAAATACACAGACCTTGTAAAGAAGAATAATATTGATGGATTAGGTGAGAATGGGTTAACCAAACTTGTAACATCATTGCAAATGTAAACATTGGACTGAAGACATACATTAACTAACTGAAGTAAATGAGTCAACATCAGTCTGAAATCAAGATAACCTGTTGACAGAATTACGACAACATAAAACAATAATTACTCAATTTTCTGCTTCTCTTTTTTTATTTATTTTAGTATTTGAGTGCAGAGCTGCGTAGCTGAATTGGGCTGCTAATGGCAATCTTAGTACATGCCTAATCATATCTTGAAGTAGTGAACTTAGAATGGGAATTAGCAGTACTCTATGTTCCTCTGTGCCAGATTTCATACAAAGATAAGTTAAATACAGGGCTTCACAATAGGGAGCAACCACTAACATAGAGGCAGAATAATGACGTGCTAAAGAAAGGTGTAGCCAAAACTGACAGCAACAGATATCAGAGAATCCATTCTGAAACATTTTTCAGTCATCTGAATTCAAACCTCTGCAGCGTTCGATGAAAAACGTTTATACCTAAGTACTATCTAAGCACACTGTGTAGAAAGGCATACTTCTGACAGCTAACAGTTGATAGCAGATTTTGGCAGAATTGAATGTATGTATTCAGCCTCATTACTCTATTGATCACTGAAATTTGTACATCAATATTTCAGCTTGTTGAAAAGTACATTAAACTGAATAAATGTAGCTAATCACAGCAGCATGAAGCACACCAGAGTAATGCAGCTGAAGATAGTAAAATGACAAGATATTGCCATAGTTGCATTTGCTGCCTGGCTTGAGGCATTGTGCAAATACAAATACAGAGGTGGAAGAATAATGACACAGAAGGGAGAAGATACACTGACAGGATGAGATGGAGGTATGAATAACATAGCTTGTGACAGAAGAAGTATAATATTGGTTCATAAGAATATGAAGTCAACTGGTACACATAAAATAGTGTACCAAAAACAGACAGTAACACTTGAATAATGTCTGTTTTAGAATCCTTGAAAGTAATCAAAAATCTGTCGACACGTGAGCATCATCTCATCATGCTACAATGCTTTTGCAAATGATGTCTTGATGCACTGTTCAAATGGTATGTTAATGAAATATTGGATATGGACCGAAAATTAGACATTTGCAATTAAATACATAAGAGGAATATGAAGTACAATGAATTAATAAACTACCCTACAACTGTAACTGAACTCATGACACTATGCAAAAACATCAATCTACAAACAGGGTAACTATCTCAACACACCACATAGGAACTCCTACTAGATTACATCCAGCAACCTACGAACTATTATATTAACTGTATCTCAGTACTGACTTTAGTCTGCCTTTTCTCAGTTTTCTCATAGCGCAACATTTTTAAGCACATTTACATGAAAGTAACCAGACCACTGCAGATTAAACTGACATTTTCAGCTTTTGCAATAAGAAGTTAAACAGCATTCATGAACACTCAGCATTGTTGTGCTAGTTCAACCTTCCCGTAAATGCCGAGGACATAAAATGAAGTTTCTTCGATGGGCCATTTCTGGCCATGTGTGATGTGTGTAAATCTGTTTGTCACCAGATTAAACATGTGAGAAAAGGGTGGGTAGGACAGTGGTAAAAATGAAGTTGGCAAGACGAGAGTCGGACACAGGGGAAAGAATACAAGAATTTGCAGGAGAGCCATGGGAGCAGCATAGCTAATAACTTCTTCACAACATCAAATGTACAATTGGACACACAATTTCATGACTTTGGAGATTCACTACATCAATGATAGGTGACAAAAAAACAATAATGTAGTATGATCAATTGAAAATAGTCAAGTGTGACAAGATTTCTCATAAGTGAAGTGGATAATATTTTATAAATATTTATCTAGTAATAAAAAGTAATTGTGGCTTAGGTATTGAACTCACACACATTTAATCTGGTGTTCTCATTGTCTAATGCAAGAAGCAATAGTCATTGGAGAAGACATGCATGCTTGAGATCAAGACTGAGGTATGCCTGTTCAAGACGCTAGTGACTGAAACAAATAAAATAAATGTCTGTCTCGAATTTGGAACGGAGTCATACTTACCTCACGTCTCTCTGAAGCAAGTTAGTCTCCTCATGGTTTGTAGTTATTTCCGCTTCAGCTGTACAGAACAAAAAGTAAAGAAATGTATAAGAAAGTATAATGAGTACTTGCATTGGCTGACTAATCATTAATGCCATATCATAGACAGGTGATTGTTCAATATACTTACACAACTGAGAGGTGTTCACAGTCCTACATTCAGCCTCACACTGATTTAAGAGGTCCTACTTGCGCTTCTTAAGGTTGCTATAGTGATGATGACATTGTTTCCCAGTGTGTGGAATGCCGGTTGCACTAGAGACAAAGTACAGTTGTGTAAACATACCATAAATGTAGATGTTCGAGCGTATTCACTGTTGCAGTCATTACATTTAGGTAATCTGCTGGCAGGTTGCCCTCAGTCAGCCTGAAAAACAAAGCCTTGGGTCCTGCATTGGTTGCTTTCTCCTCTTCCATAACATCAGGTCATCAGAGGTATAAACCATGCAGCCAACACCATTTTATTCAGTTTTTCTTGCCACAGATGTCAGGTGCCCCCCCAAATGGGGAGCAAAAAAAAAAAAAAAAAAAATATATATATATATATATATATATATATATATATATATATATATATAAATAAACAGTAAATATATAAATGCACTTTTAGAAACATAAACTTTACCTTCAACTAAAAGCAAATGCACCACAAAGGCTTTTGGGTATAGTGAAGGAAAGAAAAGGTATAGAAAGGGGGATGGCAGGTGGGTAACCCGGACTGCAACAGTGAATACACTCGAACATCTACATTTATGGTAAGTGTAC
The DNA here is from genome assembly GCF_019279795.1 of Protopterus annectens. Lineage (NCBI taxonomy): Eukaryota > Metazoa > Chordata > Ceratodontiformes > Protopteridae > Protopterus > Protopterus annectens. The sequence continues at coordinate 194,202,548 of NC_056748.1, read as the reverse complement.
ACAACTGTACTATGTTCTTCGTGTTTCACTGTTGCAGTCATTACATTTGGGTAGAATCCCAAAGCTATGGATGGGAGTATGGAACTAGATAGCATTAGGAGCGGCTATAAGGCCCTGCAGAAATGCAGTGGCAAAGCCTGCCCTGGATTTGGAGAAGAGAGGCAAATAATAATGCTTTGTGAAGGTAAGAACTGAGCTCCAAGTAGCAGCTTCTAGAATGTCTTTGGTTGGAACTCCTCTGAGAAAAGCTGCTGAGGTAGAGGCAGCCCTGGTGAAATGTGACCTGATCCCCTTGGGTACAGGTTTACCATGGTGCAAGTAGCAGAAACGAATGCAGTTGCTTATCCACTTAGAAATATTCTGCTTTGATATAGCCTTCCCCTCCGATCCTGCAGCAAATGCCACCAGTAGTTGCTCAGACTTTCTTAGAGATTTGGTCCTGTTTAAGTAAAATCTTAGTTGTCTGTGTACATCCAATGAATGCAGAATCTGCTCCCCCTTGTTCTGCGGATTTGGGTAAAAAGTTGGCAGGTGAATTGTTTGGTTCAGAGCCACACTGGATACCACCTTAGTCATAAAAGAAGGATTGGTCCCTGTCTGGGTAAATGTAATAAAAGGCTCCACAGCCATGAGAGCCTGTAGTTCTGAAACCCTTCTTGCTGAAGTGATTGCCAATAGGAAAGCTGTTTTCCAAGATAAAAATTTTATATCTGCAGTAGCTGATGGTTCAAAAGGAGGCAGGGTGAGTTTTTCCATCACAAAACTGAGGTCCCATGCAGGAGTTGGTGATCTTCTGGGAGGCCTTAAATTTTTGGCCCCTCTAAGATACTCTTTAAGCAGAGGATGAGAAAGAGGGGAGGCTCCATGTTGTAATGGGCCAAGATGGCAGAGACATGGATTTTTATTGACGAAAAAGATAGGCCCTTGTTAAGCATCTCAGTCAAATATTGTAAAATCTGAGGGATATTTGGCTTTGCTGTGTCCGTTCCTTGTGCTTGGCTCCAAGCACAGAATCTCTTCAATTTATCAGCATAAGATTTTCTAGTACTAGGCCTTCTGGCTTCCAAAATGACATCCATCACAGATTTACTGAGAGGTATTGTTTGAATAATTAAATGATCAACCATGCTGCAAGGTTCAGAGTTTGGAGCTGAGTGTGCAGAATTAGATTGTTCTGCTGAGACAGTAGATGAGATATTTGAGGCAAGTACCAAGGAGGGAGTTGAGACATATTCCTTATAATTGGGTACCTGTGCTTGCGAGGCCAGTCCGGAGCAATTAGGATCATTTTTTTTTTGTCTGACCTTTAGTAAGACCTTGGAGAGAAGAGGCAGAGGGGGGAAAGGCATAGAGTGATAGGTTTTTCCAACTGAAGGATAGGGCATCCACTTTCCATGCTTGTCTGTGATAAGTCCTTGTGCAGAATTTGTCCAGTTGATAGTTTTGGTGAGAGGCAAATAGATCTATGTCTGGGCTCCCCCATTTCTGTGTTACCATGCTGAAGATTTGTGGATCCAGTTTCCACTCGTGCGGGTCCATAAGATTTCTGCTTAGGTCGTCTGCCAGAGTATTTTGTTTTCCTGGCAGGAATTCAGCTTGAAGATGTACTTGGTAAGTCAAAGCTGTGTTCCACAATGCCATGGCTAGTCTGCAAAGGGGGTAGGAATGTGTACCCCCCTGCTTGTTTATGTACTACATAACCATGGTGTTGTCCGTCTTTATCAGTCGTTGTCCTGGATGAAGTAAGTCCTTGAAGGCTGTCAGAGCATTTTGAACAGCCAGCATCTGTTTCTGGCTGATATGCAGATGCATTTGTTTTGGGCTGCATTTGCCGTGAATGCATCTCCCTGACAGGTGGGCCCCCCAAGCATAGTCTGATGAGTCTGTAGTTAGGGTTTGGGTGGCAGGGGGTAGAGTGAATGACGGCCCCTTGTTTTGGTGACATGTTTCTGCCCACCAAAGAAACTCCTGTTGTAGGCAGGGAATGAGAGGAATCATTGTTTCCAGACTGTGGCAATGTTGACTCCATAAACTTTTTAGGAACCACTGAAGTTTCCTCATATGCAGTCTTGCATATGGAATTAGTAGAATGCAGGATGCCATGAACCCCAAAGCCTGCAGAATTTGTCTTGCAGATAACTGGGTTTTTGTTGCCATCTGTTTGAAGTATGTTGTCAGTTGCCTTTGTTTGTCTGGTGTAAGGTAATCCATCGGGCAAGCTTGCACCCAGGAATGTAATTATTTGAGAGGGTACCAGTTGGGATTTCTTTTCATTTATTGTGCACCCTAGGCATGTTAGAAGCCTTTTTACAAATGCCAGATGTTGAAGAAGAGTGTCCTTGTTCTCTGCTTGAATGAGACAGTCATCCAGATAAGGATAAATCTGTATGCTTCTTTGTCTGCAGAATGCAATTACTGGTGCCAGGCACTTTGTAAAGACCCTGGGTGCAGTAGATAAGCCAAAGGGCAGTGCAGAGAATTGGTAATGCAAAAAACCTGCCTTGAAGTGGAGGTATCTTCTGCATGACTCCCTTACTGGGATATGCAGGTATGCCTCTTTTAAGTCTAGAGTCACTAACCAAGCGTTCCTGCCCAGCATAGGCAGTAGCTGTTGTAAAGTCAGCATTTTGAATTTTGGAATGTCCAGGAACATGTTCAAAATGGATAAGTCCAGTATTGGACGCCAGGCATTGTCTTTTCTGGGTACCAGAAAAAGTCTTGAATAAAAACCTTGTCCGTTTTCCTTTTCTGGCACTGGTTGAATAGCCCCCATATCCATGAGGGACATAACTTGTTTCTGAGTCTCTGCCCATTGATTTTGTGGCAGATCCGGCCATCCGTTTGGAAATGGCAAAGTATGGAAATGAAATCTGTACCCCTGGGATACTATGTTTAATACCCACTTGTCCTGGGTAATTAACTGCCAATTTTGAGCATGAAGTGCTAAATTTTCCCCCCAAGGGGGCTGCCAAAAGATAAGTGCTTGGTAAAGGTAGAGGGAAGTCATTGAGACTGCTTACTGTAAGGTTGTGATTTGTTTCCTCCAGATTTGGAGGTGGAGGCACCCCATTGCTTTGACCTGTAAGAACCCTGTGATTGGTATCTAGAGCCTTTTGAGCACCTGGAATTGCTTGAGAGGCTCTGTTGGACACAGGAAAGGACCAATTTTTAGTAGGCCAGTGCCTACTGAACCCGGGTGGCTGTACTTGTAAAAAATCTTTTACAGTTTACATAGATTTAGCTTTGTCTTCCATTTTCTTTAAAACCTCTTCAGCCTTATTACCAAACAGAGTATCATGCTGCAAAGGGGCATCCAACAATTTAGCTTTAACATGATCAGGCAGATTTTGCTCCTTGAGCCAGGCATGCCTTCTAATCACAGATCCAGTAACTGCGGCCCTGCAAGAGGCCTCCAAGGAATAAAAACCACATTGCAAATATGCTTTCCAACCTGTTCTGCTGAATGCAATAATTCCTGTAATTCTTTATTTTCCACACAATCAGAAATCAACATCATTTTCTGTCTCAATAAGCCCATAACATGCTGTTGATATTTAAGCATATGAAACTGGAAGTTTAAGGCCCTAACTGCCAAGGTTGCAGATGTAAAAACCTTCTTTCCCCATCTATCCACCGCCCTGGAATCTCTAGCAGAGGGGGTAGGATTTTTGGCTGTAGAGGCCTTTACACCTTTGGGACCATGTGAGAATGTCTCAGGATCAGCGACAGGATTTTTAAATAGAAATTTGTGGGAGTCAGTAACCCTGTAATATCTGTCTGACTTACTAGGAGCTGGAGGTAGGGAATCAGGAGCCATGCTTGATTCCGAAAACACATCATCAACAATGTCTAATACAGGAGGTATTGCCAAAGTCCTATGCTGAGGAAGAAGAAGGAAATCCCTAAGCCTCTTTTTTGATTCAGAGAAATCCTGACTCTCCCAATGAAAATGTTCCCTTAAAGTATGCAAGGTTTCTCCAAAAGAATAATCCTCAGGAGGAGATGCAGATGGGATGGATTATTCTGTATCAGAATCCTCATAGGGTGGAATAGAAAATTCCTGATCAGAAGAGAAATCAGAAGAAATAGAAACCTGATCTGAAGATTCATAATCAGTGTCTTGCCTAGGCCTCTTAGCAGGGGGGGGGGGGTTGGGAACCCCTAATCAAGGTAATTAAGTCCTCAGCCATTTTGATCATTTGTTTTTTAGGCGTAGGGGCCTGAGCATGTGACTCATGCATCAGTTTTTTAGACACAGAAGATGTTTTTGATCTTGTTTTTGAGGCTGGCGTCGGTTTTATATAAACATGTTGAGACCTGAAAACACCCTCAGAAGCTGGTGCCTGCTCAGTGGCTCCGGACCCATCTAAGGGAGAGACATCTGCGGCTTTAATACTCTGAGATTCTCGTGGCATACAGGACTCCACATGGGTCTCGCTAGGGGCCTGCGACTCAAAAGTAGTGGGTGTCAGGGGCTGTGAAATCACCTCACTGAGTACCGGCAAACCGGCGACTGGTTTAGAAGTTTCGTCATCGGTTTTGGACCTTGACGGTATGTCTCTGTCTTTTTCTTTGCGTTTTTTTGCGAACTCCGGTAGTAGGATTGCTAACCGACGACATTTCAGGGTAATTAAATCTGGATCCAAAATATTTAGAAGCAAAAATATACTGATGCTTAATCGTGCTTTGGTTAAATCTAGCACAAAACTGACAGCAAGGCACGTTATGATCTGGGCCTAGGCAAGGAATACAGTACAAATGAAAATCCTTATGCGGTATTTGCTTCCCACAAGTAATGCAATTATTAACTTTTACTGACATCGGTAAGGAGCAAGAAAAGGTTTCCCCAATGGGGTACTTAGCATTAGTTGAAAACTTTGGTTCTGAAACTCGAATGCGAAAATTTCAGAAGTCGGCCGACCGGCACTTGTGAACTGCTTCTGCTTTGGGCACCGCGCAGCAAGAAAGACTGAATAAAATGGCATTGGCTGCATGTTTTATACCCCTGACAACCTGATGTCATGGAAGAGGAGACAGCAACTGATGCTGGACCCAAGACTTTGTTATTCAGGCTGACTGAGGGCAACCTGGCAGCAGACTGCCCAAATGTAATGACTGCAACAGTGAAACACGAAGAACATCCTTGACTAAGCTATTCGATGCCTGAGCCTTATACTGAGAGACAGTATAATTCCCCCTGCAGCGACTACAGCTGTAGCACTTCACAAGGAGTGCCACAAATATCCTGGACTCCTCAGCACACCACCTTTGCATCATTCTCTCCCTTGCCAGCCACATCTGCAAAAGTCATGCTAAAAAAGATGTCTGAATTAGTATTCATTTCAGATGTCATGTGTAACTTCTTGTGCTCAAAAATGCACAGCCTTGCCAACTGCATTTTTCCAACTGAAAGTGGATTTATTCTGTGGCAGACACATTGGTACTACTTACATCACATAGCAGCAAAGGTGTAAAACATGGCATTCAGTTTTAGCATGTGTGATGCTCAACCTATTGACACACGTTCCAGTGTTCAGAAATGGAATGCTTAATGGCATTTGCAGACTGGAAAGAGATAGAGGATGAACTGTGACATATTGTGATGTTGGAGCTTACATGATTTTAAAATATTGTTGTACAAGCTAGGAATCAAACCCATTGGATAACATATGCAAAAACTGAAAGTTAGCTTATTAATTGACATTTCCATAGGAGAAGTATTTTAAGCACAGAAATTAGAGATATACTAATTTCAGAATGAATGGATATACACTTCAGAGAGGTATGTATGTGTCTGATTTTGGGAATGCATTCTTATGAAAAAGTCAGTATTTACGTTTGTATATAGATTTCAGTTGGATATAGTTGAATGGCCTGAGTAATACAAGTTGAGATATGTTACATACATACTTCACATTACTTACATGTGCTAAATACATAGCTAGGACATGTGGTGAGTCATGATGATCATAACAAAAACATTGTGCCCATTATGGATATGCAAGTGAATTTTAAATTAAATACCATCATTGTCATGTTTAAGAAATTGGGCACACGTTAGCTGGAGATTATATGTGAAGCACTAATGACATGAAGAAAAACAAGATGGTGCTAAGAATGGCAGCCTCAGTTCAGTTCTCTGTAGTATTCTGTTTGTTTTTGTTTATTTGTGCTGTTGTTTGGTGTTCAACTGTAATTAAGTATACTTGTGAAGAATTGTTAAATATTCGCCAGTTCATTTCATGCAATTTGATACCAGATTTTCACAAGTAAGAAATGTTCTTATTCCTCTTACTTACTTGAACACCCAAGAAGATTCCCTTCTAAGTCCCTCTCCCACTTACTGCTCCACCAAATCATACCTCCTCACAACCATGACTATTTTAAAATCCTTTCTATTCTTCTCCTACTTCCATTATCTCTTCTTCTCTCTCACACACCCTTTACCATTTATCAACCTCCATATAACAAAGACCCAACATACCCCTTACCAACAGCTTCTCTACTCCCCAACACTCAATAACTATCTCTGCTTCAATTTTCTCTTTGAACACACCACTACCCAAAATTAAAATTCCCCCCTCCCACCCACTTCACATACATAAAAAAGCAAAACAAAGCACCTTACCAACTACCTACCTAAATATAAACTCTATCACTTCTCAGAAACCCTGCTTCTCTCAGGTGACATACACCCTAATCCTGGACCAAGTTCCAACCGTACCACCATTATCACTACCACTCCCAACCTAGGCAACACATCCTTTCCAAACAAACATATTTCCTTTTACTCAATGAATATTCAACGTATTCTCAATAAAGTCAGCCAATTCCATGCCTGGATATCAAATTATACTCCTGTGGATTCTAAAACGGTGGACGGTCTGTGAACACATGAGCTGTGCTACTCCTTAAACTACAACTTCAATCTGACCTTTTGCCAACACATCGTGCAAGGAAAATACACAACAATTGCAGAGACTGAGAAAGGGAAATATATTAAACCTTTCCCACTCAGTATTTCATTCAGAAAAGTTCTTTCCACTTAAAAATGTTACTTACAGGCTATAGGAGCCGGAGCCACATGGTATCTACATTACATCTCTAACAAAAGCCTAAACAAGAAAACAAGGAATTAATAGATCAGAAGAACAGATCAGAAGGACTTTACAGTCTTAAAAAAACTTGAATTCTCATAAAAACATACTTCTCCAAACAATATTTTTGTTAAACTGAAATGGCTAATCAAAGAGAACAAATGGAAACCCAGATTACTAAAACCAAGCTGTCCCAGATAGCCTTGCCAGAAAAGGATACCCCATCTAAAAGACAGAAAACAAATAAACCTCAACAAGACTCTCTCAAATATTCCCTGAGGTAGAAACAGGATCAAACCCTTACTACTGAAGACCTCAAAACAGCACTGCAACCATTACAAACAGAAATTCAAGGCTTCTCTCACAAACTTGTTTCATTTGGTACTAACTTAGATCAGATAATGACACGCTTAGAACAAAATGAGGCCAAAACCTTGGACAATGAGATAAAAATTCAAAACATAAAACAAAATCTACAATCTAACTCTACCTCCATTAAGGATTTACAACAAAAAATGTTACATCTTGAAGCAAGAAGCTGTCATAACAACATCATTATAAGAGGTATCCCTGAATCTTTTGACAATACTCAAATCACTGCAATAACAAATACTGGATAATAAAGAGCTGTGGAAAGATATAATCACAGAAAGAGCTCACAGATCGCTCCAATGCTCTCAAATCACAGTTAATCCAAGACAATTTTGTGTAAGACTTCTAAATTCAGATCATGCCCAAAGCATCCTCATGGCCTTTAAATCTAAATGAAACATTTCCTGGAGGGGTCATAAAATTACCATTTTACAAGACCTACCCTTGGAAATTAAGCTGAAATGACAAAAGCTCTCAAATATTGTGCTTACTTGGTGGAAAATAAAATATGCTTTCAAATGAAATACCCAGCTACCTTAATTTCCATCACAATGGCACCAAGATTCAAACTGAAACCCCCGAGGAAGCAAGAACTGTATTCCTTTGCATTTTCAAGCACAACCCTGCATGAAAAATCTTACCTTCCATAGTCTCTTTAATGTTGAATTATATCTCTTTCGGTTTCTCAGGAGGAATTATTTCTTATATTTCGTTCTACTTGTTTTTTATCCCTGAAAAGGGATATTCTATTAACAGTACCACTGTAAAATTACATTCCCATGGTAACTCTGATGTCAGACACATGGACGAACTTTAACCCCTTCATCTCCTGCAGTCAAACTTAAATCACTTCCTGTTCTCTGCACTCAACTGTGACCTACTGACAGAGGAATGAGGGCTGAACATGCTACCACTTTGGTAGAATGGTCAGTGGTGCAAGTGGTGTGATGACCCATTACATCCCTGGATTCTCCGGACTAGTGATACGATAACATACAGCATTTTAGGGGATGAATTTATCCATCTTGCTAAACTTCGGTATGTGCAAGAACATTCAAATACTTAAGTATTGACTGGAATTATTATATCTAGTTGCTAAACCCGGCTGAGTTACTCAAACAGCAAAAACCTGCTAACGTACTTATCTTGCTCAGAACTAGAAGCTAGCATGGATGTTAGTGCATCATAATTGCTGAACTCTCTCTAACTCGTTTCTTACTGTTATTATGCTATAATTGTAGCTTACCTTTGTTGTTAACACAGTTCCTGTTCAATGCTTCAGGGGGATGGGGGGAAGGAAGGGAAAAAAAAGAGTAAAACGCAAAAGGGAGGGGGAAAAATCATTAGCTCTATAGTCAAATGTTTTTGGTATGTATTAATGATCAAAATTCAAGTTCTGCTACCTATATAAGAGAAACCTCCAAGTGCTGGAAATAACCTTTGATAACTTCACAGCCACTTATGGATCTACAGATATACTTGGTAATTTGAGTGGATCACTAATACTTGGGTAGCAACGCTTTTGTAGTGTTTTCAGGTTGTTCTGATATACCGCTTTTATTGGAGCTTTTGACTTAATTATGACAATTTTATTATTGTTGTCAAGATAGGCCTGTTTTAACCGATGGTATTACTAATAATCTTTCTGTTTATATTTCTTCAGCAAGAATAGTCTTGTTGTTATTGATAGGTAGGAGGTTAGATACAACCTTCAATTAACTAGTAATAGTCAATAAGAGGAGCTAATCACTGTGTATAGCTGATGTTTGTCCACATTTGGAACAAGCTAGGTAGTTTTTTTATCCCTCTGCCATACACTTCTTTCACCTCAGGCCTAAATCTAGCAACTTCCCGTAATACAACAAACATATACATATTCTTTCAGAGGGATGGGTGGTTAGGCACCTGCATAGGGTTTAAGGGTTTAGAAGTCCCCTTACTAAAATTATCTCCGAATCTTATAAGTTTAAGTACACACATGCAGTCTTACAAGTCTAAGCTAAGTAACACTCATAAAACAGATTTAGATTATAATAATGATTACAACTGAATTGTGGAATATTAAGGGGCTCATAGATAAAAAAAGAAAAATGTAATCATGCACCTCACATTCCAAAATAAATGGAATATAACATATTTACAAGAGACCCATATGACTAACGGGTTTTGGAATAATTACAGAAATAGGAAATGGGTGAAGCAAATTGCTGCTGGTTATGACTCATTGTCTAGGGGGTAGCAATTATAATAAATAAATATTTTCAAGGGGAGATCACCTCCACCTAAAGTGATCCTAATGGAAGATGGTGTTTATTTACCTGTAACTACCCTATGCTAAATAAACCTTTACTTTTTGTAAACGTATATAGTCCCTGTTCCAACCAGTATCTTTTTATTTACAATATTTTCAATATCTTAGCAAATTATCAGAACCATTTATGCATCTTAATGCATACTTGAGGCCTGGAGAACCAGGCATGATAGATGTAAACCTTATTATAATGAGAATATTGTTCCCTTACAGATGGAAGTTAGTAGGAATGATGTTGGGCGTAGCACCAATAATGTGCTATGGATGCCTTTAACCTTTGTTAGTGACATTAATGTGGTATGTGAGGTTATTAATAAGAACTGGGACAATTTGTCTACAGTTGAAGGGTTTAAAAGGGTGATAGGTGAAAAACCAAACTTTACCTTTCACAATAATAGGTCCTTGAAAAGCCATTTGTGTTATAGAACCGCTGATTTTACTGCATTTCCTAGGTCACAGAGAATAGGTACTTATGCATGCAGAAACTGTATGGCGTGCAGACATATACACATGGGAGGACCTTTTACACATCCCAGTTTAGGTTTTAAGATTAACCTCATATCTATGCTGACTGTAGAACCTGTAATGTTATTTATTTTAGCTATTGTGTTAAATGTTTTTCTTTCTATGTAGGTAAAATGAATCGTTGCATTAAGGACAGGATACTAGAACACTTTAGGAACATCAGGAATATGAAAGAAAACAGTGCACTAGCTATGCATAATATGAAGGAAGGCATGGACCACACATTTAAGTTTTTAGTACTTCAGATTGTAGCTGCTAAGAAGAGAGGGGGAGACATTAAAAATACTACTGATCAACTATTTGAGGAAGAATGGATTTTGCGATTCCATGCTGCCAAGCCTCCGGGCTTGAACAGCATGGTTTCACTTAAACCCTTTCTCAAGGCAAAACCACTGAAGCATTGATTTTATTGTTTTTAAGGGTTGCTATACAGTGCTTCTTTAAGTAAGCTATGTTTTAGTTGTATGATGTCATAATTAGTTTGATTCTTTTAGTATTTAAATGTGATCCTGTTTGTTTGATTTTAGTCTGAAGAAGCGGTGTATCCGTAAAAGCGCTTACTCCATTAGGGCATGCATTGTACACAATAACTGGCATCAAGCCAGTCACTTATCCACTGTACATAAGAAAGTCAACAGGGCAATTATATCATCAGGTTACAGGAAGAGCAATATGCAGGAATGCAATACAAGTGATTTGAATGAATAACTTGTAATACTGACTGATAAAATCATTCTGAAATGAGCACGTACAAAAATATCCCAGATTTTCATATGTGATACATGTGCATAAAAAGACTCACTTTGCTATCCACTCTGTGTATCAGACATATATGCTGCCCTAAGTCAAACCAAAATTAGCAAAGGGCATGGCACAGTCATTGTCATTTGCACAGGGTGGTTTGGGAGAAGGGTGAGGGGAAGATTCTGATGACCCTGGAAAAAGTGGAAGGCAGTGGAAAGAAGGCTAGTAAGATTACAATGTAAATGACATAAGGACAAGAGAATAATCATCTGTCTGTTCCACTTTAGAAATATCTCAGGATTAAGTGTTTTGACCATTCCCCCCACCTAACACAATCACTGTTGCACTGTCTCTCTTCTATGAAACACATCTCCATGTTTTCATGTATATCAGAAGTACAAGTATTCCCTCATAAAAATTGGCAGCAAATGCCTTATATATAGCATACCTAGAAGTTGTTCTTTGGACACCCTTGACCTGAAGTGCACGTCAGTATCAACATCAAGGAGTCTGAGTTAACTGCCTGCTGAGCTGTTGGGATCTCTAACAGTGGACAGGAATTGCTCATTTTTAGTGAGTGTTGGTTTGGTAGCAGGATCACCATCTGTCCATGTGCTACCACAGCTGCCCTCTTGCAGGCCACTGTCATCATATCAGTGGCATGGTATTGTATCTGATTATAGCTTCTGGCATGGCTGCCCACTGTGTTTAGGTCAGCGACCACCTGTTGCCATATGCTTTTTTCCTAGCAGACATATCACCTCTGCCTCTGCCAAGCAAGAAGGATTCATGGCAGTGTAAGGCTTCAATGATGGCCTCATTCTCTGCAGCAATGAGTGGTGGCTTGCATGGAGCACATTGTTTAGGTGCCATAATACAGTATGGCATGAAACCAAAAAATAAAGAAACACATTTGTAGCAGATAAGAGAAATTATTCTCTGAAAATAAAATCTGTGCACCCATCCTCAACAGAAAACACTTGAACACAGAACAATCATTCTGGACTACACAAAAGCTAAGGGAGTCCCATCCCCACAAAAAGGAAACATTCTAATATATTAGACCTACATTCATTCGTTTAACATGTCTCTAATGAGGCCAGCAGTCGTATAACTGATTACTGGATGGCAGTGTAATCAATAAATAGGCAAAAAAGGAGCCTCACTCCCCAAAAAGGAAAAAATATATAATACATTAGCATTATATCCATTCTGTTAATGTTTCTGTAAGGATGACAGCAGTTGTGTAACTACTACATGTCACCATTATCAATAAATTATCAAAAATTCAAATTAAAAATACCAAAACAAATTCCATGGTGTGTCCAATGTTGTCGATGTCACCACAGGATATCAGAGAAGCCTAACATCTGTGATACTACACATGCATAATCCCTCAAAGTTGATAATAAACACAATGCACTTGTCTGTAGTAACTCATAAAATCCCAAGAGCAAATGCTAACATAATGCTGTAATGTAACAATAGCATTTATTAAGAAATAGTGGTGTAGCTAGGAGGAGCAACTGTCCCAGGAGCAAAGTATTGGAGTCATGATCAGCTGATCTCAGTCACTCTTTAATGCAATACTGGTTTTTAAAAGCCATTATACAATGACCAACCATCAATATTCAAAAACGTGCACGCTAATTGGTCAGCATGCACGTTGTAAATCGGAGTTATAGTAATGGAAAAAGGTCCGGTCCCCCGGACTTTTTCCATTACTATAACTCTTTTTTTAGAGCAACGGAGAACGCAAGATCTCCATTGCTTCACACTGTCTCGCTATGTTAAAGGAGTTTAACATAGCGAGACAGCTTTAAAAAAAGCAACAGAGATTCTCCATTGCTTTTTTTAAAGCTGTCTCGCTATGTTAAACTCCTTTAACATAGCGAGACAATGTGTAAAAAGCAACAGAGATCTTGCTTTCTCCGTTGCTTTTGCCCACAACTCTGATGTACTGCATAGGCATACGCATGCGCAGTACATCAGAACTGCCACAGAATACCAGACAGCTGCGGAAGGGCAGCAAGGAGGCATTATACAATGCCATTATTAAGAAAAGTAATTAATTTTTTTCTTAAATAATGTCATTGTATAATAGCAATAACCCACTTCTGGGTGTGGGTAATGCTGTATTTACCCATAGTTGACTTTGTTTGGCCACTCGGGCTTCACCCTCGTGACCAAACCACACCAACTGTGGGTAAATCCAGCATTACCCACACCCAGGCGTGGGTTATTGCTATAGTATTGCATTTGCAGTCAAATCTGAGTGCTGTAGCTTTCGTTGTGTGGTCTAAACTATAGAAACTGCATGCTAAATTGTATTAAGCAATTTGCTACAATTTAAAAGTGAAAAAGAATGTAATTAAAACCTGAGTGATATAGTGCTCCATGCAGCAGGGTATGTAGCAACTGTTCACTATACTACATGGATATAAGGTATCCCATGGTTGGCAGCCCAAACCATCCCAACAGAGCCTGCCAGTAAAAGTGGAAACCATTATTTCAGGTACACAACCAGGATCAAGGGTTAAGTGTTTTAAATGTAAGAGAATGCCAGTGGTAAGCTGTCTGGAGACAACAGGGCTACCAAACTAGCAGAATTTATATCTGATCTTGGTGGATGGAAAACAAGCCACTGCCAAGAGAGACACAGCTTCTGATATAACCATTGTGAAGCCTGCAGTGGTTAAAGAGGAGCAGTATTTGTTTGGGATGTCCACTCCAATCAGAGCTTTAGGAGGGATCCCATTCCAAATGCCTTTTGCCAGTGTTCATCTTGACTGAGAGGGTGAAAAAGAAAGCAAGCAAGTGGGTGTGTTTAAGGATATCCCTGGAGATGTCTTGACATGGAATAATTTTGATAATTCAGTACCTTGTGTGCATGCAGTGACACTCAGTCAGGCTTAGAGACCGGCATGTGGATATGGTAACCTGGAGGACACCCAGGCAGACTGCACACCTGAAGCCAGGACTGCTGATGTGTCTACTTCAGGGAGGGAGTTACCCTGTAGTAGTGAAACTGAAGGTAAGCCACAGTTGCTGGTGGGTACTGATGTTCCCTTGGACAGAGTAACTGCAAGGGCAGCACTGAGGAATAGTAGTACTCAGGCTGACAGTGAGGCACCGCTGTCAGAGAATACCAGACTCCCTGTGGAAGGAGAGCTGGAAAGGGTTACAAAGAGAGAGTTGAGACAAGCTCAGCTCTCAGACCCTACACTAAGAGGCTTGAGGGAGGTAGCTACTGAGGAACCTAATTCTCAAGGAAAAGGGAATTCTATATAGTGGAACGAAGGGTTACTGTACAGAGAATGGACCCTGGAGGGAGAGCTAGAGGGTGAGGAAATACAGCAGCTGGTAGTGCCCAGAGACTACTGTCTGGCACTTTTTACCATAGCCCATGATATTCCTTTTTCAGGCCATATGGGCATAAAGAGTACCAAGACACATATTATGCAGGACTTTTATTGGCCTATGATTGCCAGGGATATAACAGAGTACTGCAGGACCTGTGAGCAGTACCAAAAATTAGGCAAGGCAGGAGACAAGGTCAAAGCTCTTTTGCTGCATTTGCCTGTGATTAAGGAGCAGTTTCAGAGGGTAGCTATGCATATTGTGGGGCCTCTGTGTACCCCAAGTTCCACAGGGAAGAAGTATATCCTAGTGGTAGTAGATTATGCTACTAGATACCTTGAGGCAGTGGCTCTGTCCTTCATCGAGGCAGAGAAGGTGGCAAATGCTTTGCGAGAGATTTTCAACATGGTAGGTTTCCCTACAGAAATACTGACTGACAGAGGTGCCAATTTCATGTCAGACCTGCTGGCATGTCTGTGGGAGCACTGTGGGCTGAAGCACTTAAAGACAACCCCCTACCACCCCAGACTAATGGTCTGGTGGAGAGGTTAAACTCTACACTAAAGACCATGCTACTGGCATTTGCAGACCAGTTTAAGAAAGAGTGGAAAAATAGTTGCCCTATCTATTGTTTGCATATAGGGAGGTGACTCAGGAATCTAATGGTTTTCACCCTTTGAGTTGCTGTATGGGCATAGGGTGAGGGGACCTTTAGACTTAATTCATGATGAGTGGGAGGATGAGTGTGAATCCCACAAGGAGTCTGTTGTGGCACATGTCCTAAACCTCAGGAAAAGGTTTAGGTAGCTTCTAGGCTTGGCCCAGGAGAATCTGGCAGGAGGCCAACAGCAGAAAAAGGTCTCTTATGAAAGGAATGCAAAAGTCAGAGAGTTTGTTGGGGGACAGCAGGTGATGGTGCTAATTTCTGTCAGGCAAAATAAGCTGCAGGCAGTTTGGGAGGGACCCTTTAAGATGGTAAGGAAGGTCAGTGATCTAAACTACATGATAGAACTGTTAAGCAGGAGTAAGGGGCACAAACTGTACCATTAACATGATGAAGCCTTACCATGATAGGTAGGCCCTTGTGCTGAGTATTTGCAGTGAATGGGAGGAGGAGTCTGAAGGGGATCTGTTGGCAGATCTCCTCAGTGAGGCTTGGACTGACACTTCAGTGGAAGGGGTAGCAATGTCCCAGCGGCTATCCCCTACCCAGGTTCGAGAAATCCAAGCAGTGTTACAGAAGTTTGGGGACATGTTTACTGAGAAACCAGGATACACCCATCTGGTGCAGCACCATGTGGATACAGGTCCCCAAATACCTATAAAGCAGGCTCCTTACAGGGTGCCTGAGTGAGTAAAACACACTCTGAGGGAGGAGTTACATGAAGAGACACAGGAGATGTTGGAACTGGGGGTAATCCAGAGGTCCAGCAGTACCTGTGTTTCCCCAGTGGTGCTGGTACCAAAGAAGGATGTCAGCAACAGGGTCTATGTGGACTACAGGAAACTAGTCACACAGTATTGGATGCTTACCTCATGCCTAGGACAGATGAAGCCTTAGAGCAGCTGGATGTAGCTAAGTATCTGACCACTATTGATTTACTGGCAGATGCTGTTGACTCCCAATGCTAGAGAATAGTCAGCCTTTGTGACACTTTTTAGCCTGTATAAGTTCACAAAGATGCCCCTTGGGATGAAAAATGCCCCAGAGACTTTCCAGAGGCTGGTAGATCATATCCTAGCAGGGACAGGAAATTATGCTCTTGCTTACCTGAATAATATTGCCATCTACAGCCATTCTTGGCTACAGCATCTTTAACATGTCAGGGAGGTGCTGAGCAGACTGCAGAGGGCAGGGATGACCATTAAACCCAGTAAGTGTCAGGTGGGTATAGCAGAGGTCTCCTTCCTGGGATATCAAGTGGGGAGTGGTATGATCAGGCCAGAACCTGCCAAAGTGGAAGCCATTTTAGCATGGCCTGCCCTGTTACCCAAAAGTAGGTGAGGCCATTCTTAGGGACAGCAGGTTACTAGAAAATGTTTGTCCCCAATTATAGTACCATTATGTTCCCCTCATATACCTGACAAGGAAAAGCAGACTAGATAAGGGAGCATTGACTGCATTATCTGAGTAGTTATTCCAGAAGCTTAAAGGAGTTCTGGGAGTACCCCCTATGTTAGCCAGTCCAGATTACAGGAAAAAATTGGTTGTGCAGGTAGATGCTTCAAACCATGGGTTGGGGCTTTACTTAGCCAGGTTTCCTCAGAGGAAGAAGTGCACCCAGTGGTATATCTCAGCCATAGACACCAAACCAGCGATGAATGTTATGCAGCTGTAGAAAAGGAATGTCTTGCCATATTATGGGCACTGCAGAAACTTCAGCCTTATCCGTATGGAAGAAAATTCACTGTAGTTACAGACCACAATCCCTTAACATGGCTACATAGAGCCAGCCAGCAAAATACCAAGCTTCTAAGGTGGAGCTTAGGATTGCAGGCATATGACATGACAGTACAACACAGTAGTGGGGTCAACAATGCCAATGCAGATGGGGTCTCAAGACAGGAAATGGGGTAACATATTCCCAGATAGGCTTATTTCGGTCAAGCCACATTTCTCAAGTGCCACTTGAAAATCTAGCTTGAGTCTTTGATGGGGGAGAGATGTGATGATATGGGCAAGTGCCAACATAGCCAGTTGGAGTTTTGTAAAGAATGATATGTCCTTTGAATATCAAACTGATTTATACAAGATGATTGTGTTACAAATGTATAAGAACCATGTCATTTGTATATCAAACTGATTTTTACTGATGCTTGTGCTGAAACTGTATTTGTGAGGTTTGTGTTAAAATGAATCAGCAGTGTACCTTGCTGGAATGAAAAGAAATATACATGTATTATTACAACTGAATTAAATATACCATCTATCTTACCTTAAAAAATAAGGGAAATGTTTATCAGCTGTTAAACCATAAAAATATCACCCCACAGTGCTGAATAGAACTAGAGACACTAGACCTGGGAAAAAGCCCTTGAGCACTAGCTCAGTAAAAAGATGGGAAGTCCCAGGCACTGTTATAAATATTTAGATATGCATTGTAGCCATCTATGTTAAATTCCAGTCTCAGCTTCAAAGGGGAATATTTTGAGAACCTAGATTCAGGTGATAAGATGAGGTCATTCTCTGGCCCTCTTGGAAATAATATTTCAGATATTACAAAAATAAATCTCAGAGTATTGAGTATACTGTTATGGGGAACCTGACTAGAAAGACCCTCACCCACAGCATCTTGCCATGCAGTAATAAGTAACTTAACTGGGTTCATAGGTGTGCCCTAGGCTAATAGCCCTGGGGCCTTTACAAACCTAGCCCATAGGATTACCCTGGCATCATGCCACCTAACCTTAGTTCCCAGTGCCTCTGTTGAATAGAGCCACTGGAGTGATCCCCGGGGTGAATTTTCTAATTCCCATCCACTCATCAAGATTTCTCTTGAAGAGGGCCAGTGAGGTGCTTTGTTTGACATATATGGAAAGTCTGTTCCATATCATGGTTAGTCTCTGGGTTATGAACTTGTCCCTCCAGCTTGTTCTGTTGATTGAAGTAACGAGGTTGAGGTCTCTGGAGCATGTGGTGAGGAAGGATTGGGATTTCTTTACATGTAGCATTTCTAACAGAACTGGGTCAGACATGGATTTGTAAGTCAAGCAGAGATCGCCTCTAAGTAGGCGATATGAGACAGAGAATAGTTAGAGTTTTTTGAGTCTGTCCATATAGAACAAGTGTTTAAGGCCTAGGATCCTCTTTGTGAGGTACTTTTTCGGGCTCTCCAGTTGTTGCAGTTGTCTAGTGAGGTACATGCCAAATGGGGCATTGTACCCAATGATTGGCCTAATGAGGGAAGAGTAGAGGGAGACAATTACCTCTTTCTTCCTGGATGCAAAACCCTTAGTTATGAGATGTGCCACATAGAAGGACTTTCTGACCACAGTGGCAATGTGGTGATCAAAAGAGAGGTTGCTGTCAACCTGTGTTCCCTGATCTCTTATAACTCCTTCTCTGTTCAGTGAGCTACCATTGATGTGGTAATTCATGGGAACCAGGTTTTTCCCAAAGGGGATGATGACACATTTTTTGACATTGAGCTTAAGGCAATGGTTTTGACAGCAGTCGTTAGTCTCAGTGAGGCCTTTCTGTATGATGTCAACATCACTTGGGGAGTTAATAATAGCTCCCAACTTGCAATTGTCTGTGAACTTTGTCAGCCAGAGTCCCTTTGTGTTGGACTGGACTTCAGAGAAGTAGATACCAAACAGGAGAGGACCCAGGACTGAATCCTGTGGGACTCCACTCGTGACAGATCAGCAGTCTGATTTGAAGTCAGCTATTTTCACACTGTGGGTACTATCTGTGAGCCAGTTTGCAACCCACCTAGTGATATAGGGGTTGATGCCTAGCTTAGTGAGTTTTTCTATGATTCCTGAGTGGGGAATTGTACCAAAGGCCTCGGCCAGACCAAGGTAGGCTGTATGAACCACCTTGCCTTCATCCACAGCTCTGGTGACTGACTCAAAGAAGTTGACCAGGTTGAGCAGGCATGATCTACCCTTCACAAAACCAAACTCTGTGGGATCCAGAGTTTGGAGATTCCCTAGGTCCTTGTTTATTAGGTCCATGATGATGTGTTACATAGCTTTGCATATCAGACTCATCAGGCTAATGGGGCAATACTTCCCAGGGTCTCTAGTCACTCCTCCTTTGTGGAGAGGGATGACTGTAACAGTGCACCATTTAGTAGTGACAAAGCCTGAGGTGAAGCTGTGATTTAACAGGGCACACAGGTGTGGTGCCAGTTCACTCTGTAGTTCATGTAGAACACAGCCAGGGATATTGTCAGGTCCCACAGAATCTGTATTCATGGCCTTGGACAGGGCTATTTTAACCTGTGCAGCTGTAATACTGGGTGCCTGGCAATCTGCTGGTATTGTGATTGTTCCTTTGTTGGGGGAAGTGAGGAGTAAAGTTGGCAATGAATCTGTCGGCCAGTATATTGGCAATACCTGTTGGCTCGGTATAGGAGGTACCATTCTGCAGTAGCTCAGAGCAAATCTAGGTATTGCAATGGAGATTCTTTACATAACTATAGAAGGCCTTGTGATTGTCTTTACTATTTGCTGCAATTCTGTTTTCATAGCTAGCTTAAGAGGATTTGATGAGGGATCTCAACTTTTTGTTGAGGCTGATAAGGGAGTATTTCCACTCTTGGGACTTCATCTTATTCCCCATCAGTTTCCTCCTTCTGTTGTAGAGTTTGTTTATGACAGGGGACCACCAGATTGTCTTCCTTTTTTTGGAGGAGAGTGTCTTAGTCTTATTGTGTATGGTGAGATCCATGCATTTGTGTAGGTGTTCATACAGTGCATTAATGTATGATTCGGCATTCATAGGATCATAGGAAGCTACTAGGCTATTGGCCCTGAGGCCCTTATAAGCCTAGCCAAGAGTTTACCCCATGCATAGACAAATCAGCACCTGATGCCCCTGTCCAGCAGGGACACGGGTGGAATCCCAGGGATGTATTTTCTATTTCCCATCCAGTTATTCAGATTGCACTTAAAAAGGGGTAAAGAGGTACTCTGCTTGACATGGAGAGGGAGTTTATTCTATAGATGGGGGAGTCTCTTGGACACAAATCTGTCCTGCCAGCAAGCCCTACTTATGTCACAGACCAGGTTGAGGCCGCATGTGTGGGTTACTCAAGTGGAGCATCACTTGTGGATATGCAGCAATCCCATCAAGGTGGGGTCCGAGATCGCCTTGTATGCCAAACAGAGGTCACCTCTGAGGAGTCTGTATGAAACCGAGTAGAGGCATAGGGCTTTTAGCCTATCTGTGTTTGGTAGATTTTTGAGGCCCTGGATTCTCTTAGTGAGGAACATCTGTGGTCTATCCAGCTGCTGCTTGTGCTTTGCGAGGTGCATGCTGAATGGGACATTATACTCAGTAATGAGCCTTATAATGGAAGAATACAGGAATGTCATGATCTCCTTGTCTCTGAATGAGATACCCTTACTTATGAGGTGAGCCATGTAGAAAGCTTTCCATACAGTGGAAGCAACATGGTGGTCAAAAGTCAGGCTGCTATCAATCTGGGTGCCCAAATCCCTCACAACTGACTGCATGCTTAGAACATTGTTATTAATGTGATAATTTGTGGGGACATGTCTCTCCCCAAAGTGGATGATGATGCATTTTTTTGTATTCAGCTTGTGGCCGTGTTTCTGGCACCAGTCATTTGTTTGGGTGAGACCCTTTTGGAGGATGCCAACGTCACTAGGGGAATTGAAGACAGTTCCCAACTTGCAGTCATCTGCAAACTTGGTCAGTCATAGCCCACTGGTTTTGGCCTGTACCTCAGAAAAGTAAATCCCAAATAATAGAGGCCCCATGACCGAACCCTGGGGTACGCCACTTGATATGGGTCTACAGCTTGAGGTGGCTTCCCCTATTTTGACTAGGTGGTTCTATCAATGAGCCAGTTGGCTACCCATCTAGTAACATATGGATTAATGCCTAGTTGAGAAAGTTTATCCATTATGCCAGAGTGGGGAATAGTGTCTAAGGCTTTGGCCAGGTCAAGGTAGGCAGTGTGCGCTGTCTTCCCCTCATCCATGGCTTTGGTGACTGTCTCAAAAAAGTCAACCAAATTTAACAGACATGACCTCCCCTTGACAAAGCCAAACTGTGTGGGATCTAGTGTTTGGAAGTTGCCAATGTCCTTGTTTATGAGGTCCATGATAATGCATTCCATGGCCTTGCAGATTAGGCTAGTTAGGCTTATGGGTCTATAATTTCCCAGATCAGTGGACACTCCACCTTTGCGCAAAGGGATGACAATGGCTGTCCTCCACTTAGCTGGGACAAAACCAGTACTCAGGCTTTGGTAGAATAGGGTGCCTAATGGTGCTGCACATTCCTGTAGGATGCAGCCTGGGATGTTATCAGGTCCCATGGAGGCTGTATTTTTTGCCTTTGGGGAAGGGGTAAGTACTGGGAATGTCCTAATTTACTGATGGGGGCGACAGAGGGGTAAATTTTCACTGAATCTGTCAGCCAGCAAGTTTGCTGTATTTATGGAATTTGTATATGTGGTGTCCTTGAACATCAGTTCTGAACAGATCTGGGTGCTACATTTGAGACTACGGACATATGTGAAGAAGGTTATAATTCTTTCTAGTAGATGTGGCCAATTTGTACTTGAAGTTTGCTTTGGAGGATTTCACTAGTGCTTTTATTTGCTTGTTTAGGCTAAGGAGAGATTGCTTCCATTTGGGCACCTGCTTCTTCTTGGTCCTGGTCAGCAATTTTCTTCGTCTGTTATAGAGTTTAGTTACTGCAGATGTCCATCAGACAGGTTTACTCTTCCTTGCGGAGGATGATTTAGTTCTGTCAGGTATTCCTGATTCCATGCATCTATATAAATGTTTGTATAGTAATTTGCTATAGTTTTGGATACTGGTGCCAGTTTCTAGAGAGGGTGAGGGGGCTATGAAGCTGTTTATACCATCCCTCAGGAGGCTGTAATCAGCTTTGGAGAAGTTTTTTTGATTACCCTTAGCTAGAGGTGGGGGTGGGGGAGATGGTGACATCAAACTTGACCGCTTTATGGTTGGTTCTTACAAGGGAGGATGATACTGCAGGGATGCTGCATTGGCTATTCATGTTGGTTAATACCAAATCCAAGATATTATCACCTCTTGTGGGGCTATCAAATAGCTGTTCCAAAGCATTTGCATTTACAAAATTGAAGAATCTCTGGGTATTTGTCTTCTGGAAAGAGTAGTTCTTCCAGTCTATGTTTGGGTAGTTAAAGTCACCCAGGATCAGGGTAAAGGGTTGAATCTTGATAGATTCAAAGAGGTCTAGATAGGCAGTTTGGGCATCTTGGGTCAGATTTGGGGGGCCAGTAGCTAGCTATTATTTGTATAGGGGTCGTGTCAATATTTGCCTGCACCTGGAGTGTCTCCTGTGTGTCATACTGTCGACCAGCCTGGAGGTGTATATGTCTTTAATATGTATTGAAACTCCACCTACTTTGGCTTTAATACTCACAGTTTGGGGTCTGAATGTATGACAGGATGAGTAACCAGGTAAGGCTGGGGTGCTCTCCACAGCTTTGAACCAGGTTTCTGTGACCACACAGATGTCAGTATTTTCCAGGGTTAGGAATGCTTGCAATGACTGCTGTTTTGTGTTTAGACTCCTAGTGTTTAGCAGCATGACCTTTAGTTTGTGTTTTGTTGAAATGTTTATGTTGGTAGTTTTAACCTCATCACTTTTCCTAAAATGGGCACTATAGGGGAGGCAAGAGCCTTTGCCAGAATCCTGAAGCCCAGGTGAGACAGATGCAGGCCATCTCTGGCAAAGCATCATGGTCTGTTGATCATATATTCCCAGGCTGTCAGGTACTGGATCCCACTGGAATGACACCAGAAACTAATCCATTTGTTAAAGTCAATAATTTTTTGTTTGTATTCAGGCATCATTCTGAATAATGGTAGAATGCTGCTTAAGGCTAGGGACATACCTGCCTGGGACACATATTCAGCAAGTTCAATCATGTCTTTCTTCATATAGTCCAGGGAGGTACAGCTCAAGTTATTCACACCAACATGGAGTATGACAGAGTCATAACAGTACCTGTTATTGAGAGACTTTAGTGCATGTGTGAAATGGTGGATTCTGGCCCCTGACAGACAACTAACCATGAC
Organism: Protopterus annectens; assembly: GCF_019279795.1. Lineage (NCBI taxonomy): Eukaryota > Metazoa > Chordata > Ceratodontiformes > Protopteridae > Protopterus > Protopterus annectens. Next base: position 194,179,364 of record NC_056748.1, on the reverse strand, counting down.
TTTCTCGTTATCCAGCCTGGTGAGAGGCACATCTGTGTGTCTCACTATGGCATCACCTATGACTAATGTGATGGGTTTATGGTTAAGCCTTAGTAGTTGTAAGACAGAGGTGTGTGAACTATGAGTGGTATGTGGTGTGGAGGGCTGTGGAGATCATGTGTATTTGCCTTGGAGATCTGCTTTGTTTGGGTATGTTTTTGTTGAGGACCTCCACATATGTGGGTATGTATTGTGTAGGTGTGGGTGGTGTTTGAGGTGTAGTGATTATGTTGACAGCCTTCTCAGTGCCAGATATGCTGGCTTGTGTGGGAGAGAGCTTGGACTCTAGGTTCCTAATGTAATTGCTTCTCTCACAAATTGTGTTCCCAGGTGATAGCAGTAGGTGGTTATCTGTGTACATAAGGCAGTTGCTACACTGTCTCAGGATGCCCATATCAACCAGACTTGCAGGAGAAACTGTAGGAAATTGTCCATACAAATATTTCAGAATCTGAGAGAAAAGGCCAGGGAGAGCTAAGGGGTTAGCCTAAAGCCCAAGTGCTTAAACCAAAACTAAGTGGCTTAGAATAACACTTAAAATTTAAACAGGCTATAAACAAGCAATAACAAATGCAACAGAAAGGATGCAACTAAACACTTTAGAGAACAAGTCACAGCAAGTAGCAGAAAAAGCAAGATGAAGTAATGGAGCAGGGGAAGGAAAAACAAATACGGAAAAAGAAGCTGAATAAAGTTTTTTTTTGTTTGTTTTTTTTTTGTTTTTTTAGTAAAGTGGAAAGGGAGAGAGGAGGAACAGAAGAAAATTCAAGGTTAAGGAACTAAGGGGTTGGACCTTCCCAAATGATCTCTGTATTGGGCAGAATGAGCTATGAGAAGGAACTGGGAGTGTCCCTTATGGAATTTACACTAGGGGCGGGCAACAGCAAAACCAACAACTACAAGAGCACAACTGCAATGGGGTAGGTGGGTAGGAGTAAAACAAAATTCAACCACAGATCAGCAATTATATAAGTGGAGACACAGAAAGGTAAATAATAAAGTCAGACAAATAAATAAATAAAACCAGTGCAGTAAACGAGTGCATAACTGTTAAATAAATAAAAAAACATTGCAGTACTGATAAGCAAAATAAACACAACCAGTGCAGTGCTGATAAGAAACACTGCAATTAAAGTGCAAAAAAATATACTTATGTAGCTCTGTAATTCAGATCGTTTAAGAAGTATTCTCCATCAGGCACAAATGGAGCTCAGCAAGATAAGCAGTGATTCAACTCAAATGTAATATTTTTATACCAACAGATAAAAGACCCTTCCAAAGTCACACCCTGAGAGAAAGAGAGAACACAGAAGCTGTTTGACCAGATTTAGCTCTCTGGACTGAGTACACCACAAACTCCCAGTAGAGGCGGGCAACAGCAAAATCCACAATCTATACAAAAATTCAACCACAGATCAGCAATTATATAAATGAAGATAAAGAAAAGTAAATAATTCAGTCAAAGAAATAAACAAAAACAGTGCAGTAAACTAGTGCAGAACTGTTACACAAATAAATAAAAAACAATGTGGTACTAATAAAATAAATACAACAGTGCAGTAAACTAGTGTAGAACTGTTACACAAATAAATAAAAAAGCAATGCAGTGCTGATAACCACAATAAATACAACCAGTGCAGTGCTGATAAGAAAAACTGAACAATTAAAGTGGGAAAAACATACTTATGTAGCTCTGTAATTCAGATTAAGAAGTATTCTCATGCAACTATTCTCCATTTGCATGGGTGCCATGAAGTTAGCCACCTATGTTTTTAGTAGCCCAGAGTTAGCTTTGGAGAAGATTTTCATGGTGGTTACCTTTGCAGGGGGGTGGGTGGGATGTGGATTTGTAAGGTGATTAGTTTGTGGTTGGATCTAACCAGGGAGGAGTTGTCAATTGGTGTAGAGCAATGGTCATCCATGTTAGTAATGACCAGGTCAAGGATTTTGCTACATCTAGTGGGGGTACGAACAAGCTGGTCCAGACCATTGGAATTAATGAATTCCAGGAAATGTTGGGCAATTGTATTGGTACATGAGTAGTTTTCCCAGTTAATGGAGGGGTAGTTGAAGTCGCCTAGTATGAGAGTGTTAGGTTGGACCCTAATATTTTCCAGGGTGCTTAGGAACATGGAGTATGAGTCTTGGGACATGGTTGGGGATCTGTAGCAGGCGATGACCTGAATTGTTGTTTTATCCAATGTTAGCTGCACCTGAAGTATCTTTGATGCATTATGTTGGGCTACCAGTCTGGAGGTCTGCACATCCTTTATGAATATGAAAACACCACCGCCTTTGGAACTTCGGTCCAAATTCTGGGGCCGAAAGGTGTGGAATGAGTTATAGCCTGGTAGTACAGGGGTGCTTTCTGCTGCCTTGAACCAGGTCACTATTACAGGACAAATGTTGATGTTCTCCAATTATGGAGTGCTTTGAGTGAGTTCATTTTTAGATTTAGACGTCTAGCATTGAGCAGCATGACCCTCAGATTGCATTTGTTTGTAGCTGTTATGGTGGTAATTTGGTCTTTGGAGCACCACCTAAAAAAGGCACTGTAGGGGTAGCAAGACCCTTGGCCAGTATTCGGAAGCCCGGGGTGTCAGATGCAGGCCATCTCTGGCAAAGCATCAAGGTCTTTCAATCATGTCATCCCAGGCAGACAGATACTGGATCCCCTTAGAATGACACCCGAAACTTAGCCAATTGTTGAAATCAATCATTTTCTGCTTGTACTGTGCTATCATTCTGGGTGATGGTAGGAGGCTGCTCAGGACTAGGGTCATACCCGCCTGGGGTACATAATCCCAGAACTCCTCCATGTTTTTTTTTCATGAGGCCAGGGAGGTACTTCCCAGGTCATTCGCACTCACATGTACAATAACAGAGTCATATCTTTACCTGTTGTTGAGGGACTGGAGTGCGTGTATTATGTGACGGATCCTGGCACCTGACCCTAGGGAGCAGTAATTCTTTTAAATTAGTCAGGCATCTCATGAAGCTTAGTTTAGATATTCCCCAGGATTTAATAAACTCCATGTAGGCATTGTGTAGAGCCTACATGGAATGTATCCATGTACATGGCTGTGCTTCCCCCTCAGCAGTGTACTATGCATATTAATGATGGCACACTGTCAGGGGAAAGCATAGCAACAGATTTATTGAATTGGTGTAAGAAGAAGTGCAGAGGCTACCCTTGGTTGTGGATGGCCTATACTACTCTCCACTGCTGTTGAAATGTTGTGAATTGGGTCAAATCTTTAATATTTTATTTTATTTTTATTTTTTATTTTAATTTTTTTTTTTCTGTTTTTTGTATGTTTGCATGGTATGGCACAGAGCACAGCAATGCCAAGCTATGCTGACATACAGACAGCTGACACCTGTCAGACATCTAAAAATAGAAACCTGATGTCATTAATTATCATAATTATGTTTTTTTTTTAATTGCTGTTTGCACGGCACAGTGCGGAGTACCACAGAGCCAGCTAGTGCTCATACATACATAGCCAACAGTTGCTAGACATCTAAAAATACAAACCAGATGTAATTAATTATTTATGTCTGGGTCTATTTAAACATGTTTGTACAGCACGTCATGGTGCCTAGCAATGCTAACAGGTAGCCCAGTAGTATATGCAAAGGTATGCTAGCTTTCATAATATCCAAGTAGCTAAATGAGTAGAGATACAGCCTAATGTTTAGTAAGTCCTGGGTTCACGTCCATAGCAGTGATAGAAATGTCTATAATTTAATTTATTACAAATGTATAATTTTAAAGACAAATTTGTGAAATATGGCACTGCTGCATTGGGTTGAAAACTGCTTAGGTTATCAGTTAGTGCAGCAGGTTAGTGATGAGGTTTACTGTGGCAAGGGTGCAGGGTTTGAATCCTTTGGGGTTGGGAGGGTGGCCTAATGGTTAAGGTGTTTGCCTTACAAACACAAGGTGCAAGGTTTGAGTCTCACAAGGGATAATTGGCTAAGCTTAAAATGGCTCGCAAGGGCAGTTAGCTTAGTACTAATCTATGAACCTATGAACCTAAACATGCTAAGGGCTACTTTTGTTTGCACTGTGCAAAGCTGAGCTAAAGCATCAATTGTGTGTGTTTTCACACTACTTAGCTACGCTGAGCTGGTTTGCATGAAGCAGGAGTGTTCTACTATCACTACAGTCTAGTATAGCACTATAATAGTTTTGTAATGCTACTAAGTGAAGAGGTGCTTTTTTGAATGGTGCTCAGTGACATGTAAGGGCGGGAAAACAGCCTATATTAGGGGGAATTGGTGAGAATTCTGCAACAGTCTTTGTAGTCTGATCAACTGGTGATATGGCAACTGGTGCTGATGAAGGTGCACATTCTTTTCAGGCACAGAAATAGGGTGTTCAAGAGTCCAGGGGTTTTGCTGTACTCCTGGTAAAAAAAATCATGAACCCAGGCTGCTGCAGGGCAGCTTCCAGGGCTCAGAGTGTAAGGGACAGGCCTGGGACTGATTGGCCCAGGAGCTCAGCAGTATTACTGGTATCCCCCCAGACAGGTGAGCAGTGTTGTCACCATTATGATGACCTGAAAAGGAGAAAGAGGGGAACGTTGGACACCTGGGTCCAAGAAGCCAGAGCTATGAATGCACCACAAATATGTAAGTATGTTTTCTTCTGTTTTACCAATATGTAAGCTGAATGTATGTAAAACTGGTATACATAATGTATGCTTCTCTCCCAACAGCTGCAGCTAAGAGGTTTCGCAATGTTGAGTCACATGTCAGGTGCCTGGTCAGGTTGTACCGTGAGTGTGGTATGCACAGATTTATTATGCTAACTGTAGTGCAATAAGTAAGAAAGAGTAAAGCATTCATTGCAATAAAGTATAAACCATAAAAACTGCAGTGCAATAAATGGGTATAATAAAGGTATATGGGTGAGGTAGACCACTCTCTGGGCAGACATTGTGTGGACTTCATGGACATTTATCAGCAATACTAATAAAGTGTTAAGCAGCATTGTTGATTCCTACAGAAATCAGTTGTAAAAACATGCAGTGTGGCCATATTCCATGCAGGAGTGTTCTACTGTCACTACATTCTAATATAGCACTGTAATAGTTTTGTAATGCAAAACAAATTAATTTACATAATGTTGTCTTTTCCTCCCACTCCAGGAACAAAAGCTATATGGGTGAGGCAGCCCATGTTATGAACAAATATGATTGTGGTTACATTTCACAGACACTTATCAGCAATACCAATAAAGTGCAGCATAGTTAATTCCCAAAGTAATTTGTTCCAATAAATGCAGTACAGCTGTTTGCCATGCATATGTGTTCTACCATCAATGCAGTCAACTACAGCACTGTAATAGTTGTAGAATGCAAAACAAATGCAGTTGCATAATGCTCTCTTTTCCCTCCCACTCCAGGAACAAATGGTATATGGCTGAGGTAGCCCATGTTATGAGCATATATGATTGTGCTAAAATTTCACAGACAGTTATTAAGAACCAATAAAGTTACATTTTTTACAGATACCCTCTGCAGTCACAACTATTTGGTTCTATTTCCATGCCTGCCAGCTAACACAAACATGTCTCTTAAGTGTCACAATTTCATGAAATATAATTAAAACTGCCTAATCCATCTATCAGGATTACAAAAAAATGATTACCTGGAATGCATTGTATTACCAAATCTGCTTACAGAACATCTTGATAGTTATAGAAATCTACATTATATGAAAGTGTTCTGTGTAGTTGTGTATCTCCATTTGTTATTGCTTGTCCCATACTGACCCATGCTAACAGCTTGAGAGGTATGTACGTGCTACATAATCTATAGGAAAATTGTAGTCACTCTGCTCAGAACTGACACTACACACCTGTAGAGTATTTATTATCAGTGTTTTCAGGGATATAGTCTGTATTCACATTAATAGACTGTTTATCTCTCTCTAGCCACCCTTTACCTTCATTTATCATTGTTATTGATTACTATGATTTAATATTAACATATGTTGTTAAACTAACTACATTTTTGCAAAATGTGATGTGATATTGTTATGTGCTATTATGATTCACTATAACATACTTTGTTAAACTAACTATTTTATAGCCATTATGGTTTACTTCTTACTGGCATGCTGTTTCCATATTGTTATGTTATTTACTGTTGTGTTACACATACTATACATTAATATGTAATTAAATGATGTTCCATTCTGTTAATATTAACAATGGCTTAGTTATTACTAACCTTAACTTACTGCTATACCTCATTCACTACAGCTTGTCAGTTTAGGGGCTGATCTGCCTACCTTATCTCAACTGGCCGTGGCACCAGGTCCCAGCACATCTGGTATGCAGACCGGTTGTGGCCTCTCTGCTGCCCCTGCACTACCTGTGGTGTCTGGTGGTACCACCACATGGAATGGGGGCCAACCCCCTTCTAGGAACGGTGCTGGAGGGGGTGTTGTCACCCAGGATGAGCTGCCTGTCTTGGTGCACAGGATAGTCTACCATGGGTTTTACTGCTGCCTGTGTTGGATTGAGGGCATGCTGGCCAACCTGGTGGGGCAGCCTCACCCTGGTGCCCAGCCTCCAGCATTGCCACCCTTGGGACATTGAAGGATCAGTGTCTAGAGTCCCATGGGTGGGGATGTGAGTCATGCTGCTGCCATCTGGAGGCACATGGGACTTGAATTCCACAACACCCTCCCTATCCACCCCGCCTCATGTGTCACACACCATCCCTGTCTGCTGTCTTGTCTGTCTGCAAAAGCATCCTCACCTACCCAACTTATCTTCCCCACATGTACCTATGTCCCTTCCCAAACATTCCATTTTCACCTTAAAGAAAATGGGCACCTGTCCCAAAAAAAATATTGTTCCATACATAGCTCTTCATTTCAAACATGTGTCCACTAGACACACAGAATTTGGTCCAATTGGCTTGGCAACAGCACTATATTGTCCTCACCCTTCTCTCTGTGGTTGAGAGTTCAAAGTCATGTACAAATTCTGTCAAAGTGCACAGCTGTTGTTGTACAAGAAATGGATAGCTATGTTTTTTCCTACACCCTTCCTGCACATCCCTACCTGCCTTTCACTATGTTTTCCCCCTGCTTGCACCCCATTTCAACATTTTCCTGTCTTCCCATTTTTTCTTTATTTTTTTTAGTGCAATGCTACATGGTACACCATGTCACACAGCTTCACTAAGCTCAGCTAAATAGAACTATATTGACTATATGTGTTTTTGAAATTGTAATACACACTTACAAACTAAACACCTGTCCCACATTTCAAACCCAAGACCATCACACCTGCAGACTACTGCATTAACCTGCCATGCCACACATCTCTTAATTAAAGCAGGTGGTTTAAACAAAACATAGTAATTGCCAGTTACAGTCATTAAGCATGTTTCAGTGGAGCTGTGTGCCATACCACACCATGCAAACTTGATTAATAAGTAATAAAATTAAAAAGATTAAAAATGGGAGTGTACCTTGGACCCTGGTGCAATACACACCACTAGAAAGCTAAAGACATAATAATGTATGTAAGTGAGGCCTGTGATAGCAGGTAAATGTGCCCTTCAGCAGCAACATGTAGAAAGATACCTGCTAAGGCATTAATGGCAAAATACATGTTCAACTGGGACCCTGGTGAACACATTCATCCATATAAAGCCATGCACATAGTAATGGATGCAGAAAATGTATGTCACAGCCTGTATGTGTGCACATATATGTTGCAAATGCACCTGATGCAGCAGTGACTCAGTAGCTCAGTCTGTTAACTGCCTCAAAAGCAGTACATTTTGCCACACATAGTCCTGGGTTCAAATCCAGTGGTATGTAGAAGTGAATGTACAGCATTGTGAAGGCAATAATTAATGACTTGAGTCATGCACTCTTTATCCAGACAATGCATTTCAAATGACATTTTTGCTTTTCACTGATGGAGGTCACAGGCCTGCAGTTAGGAATACACTTTACATATCCCTATACCAAAGCTATATATACATAAAGTGTCACATCATGCATTAATATGCATTCACACAGAATGTCAACACAGGTACTGCAAATGAGGGCCACTAATATCAGAGTGAATCACACAGTCCTTCCAAAGTCACTGTGCAGATTATCACAGTTGTACAGCTAACATACACATTGGAAGTCTCTGCTTGCAACAAGGCCTGCCCTCACACATGCTGTAAATTATTACCAGACTGTAACACATGGCCTAACAGTTGCCCAAATTGTGGACATATGCTTATAATTATGCATCATCTTACCCAAGGACACAACAAACATATTGCCCAGTACTCTGTTAGTGATACCATTGTCTTTCATACTTACCTTAAACACATGCCTTGTTTGGAGTGGAAAAGGTAGCCTTACTCTGGCTCTGCCTGTACAACAAGGCTGACAAAGCTCCCACAGTTACACCTACAGGTTGTTGTCCTCCAAAGTGTTCACACTCTCTGCCTACATCTATTACCTCCAGCTGCAGCCTGTAGCACACACATCTCTATGGTAGGGTTTCTGCTACAGACCTACAGTCTGTATCAATGTAGTCTCCTTACCACAATAATGTCCAGCACAACATAGCAGAAAGGGGCCCTAATCTACATGAAGGCCTTTTATATTGTACAGTGGTTGCATGTCACTGGCTGATGATAGTACAAGTCAGCTGTGTTAGCTGCAATTAGCATTTCAGATCCGCAGACTGGTTTACAGGCAATCACCTGGTGATGAGAAGCATGTTTAAAAGGCAAGCACCTGGCTATGGGGAACCTGTCTGTATGAGAATTTCCTCACACATCGCATGCCTTTGTGAAAACTTTACTATCACCACATAGCAACAGAGGAGTACTGCCATAACTGTCAACCTCTTAGAGAAAGAAATCTGGACAAAGCCATAAATAAAAGTGGGATAAATGCCCAAAAATAGGGACAATTTTTAAATATTGCTCTTACAAACTTAGAAAGCTGAGAGACTAACAGGTTTTGCGATAGCATGAATTTTCTGAAGAATAAGAAGTTGTTGTATCTTTCGGCTTTTCCCGGTTAGGGGTCGCCACAGCGGAACTCTGGTCCGCTAATGATTGGCAGTAGATTTTTACGTACCTAGTTGCCAGCCCTAACGTACAACCTTCAACGAAGGTATGCCCATTCACGCATGTCTCCACACAGAAGATGCTTTTGCTGAGAATCGAACAGGACAACGTCTTACTGTGAGGCGACAACACTACTGCAGCATCACCACTGCAGTGAATAAGAAGTATGAAACGCAAATGTCTGTCATTACTTTCTAACTTAAATCTTTAATTATTTGCCACTAATTTGCCAGACAACCAACATTTTTTGCATAATGGACCAAAAATATGAGGCCAAAATCTGGACATTCTGCAAAAATCTGTATAGTTGAGAGGTATGAGTACTACACTCCATCAGGTATGTAACTGATTTTGTGTACAACAGCATGTAGAGGGGTGAATAGATGTATGAGGAATAGGAATTAGAACATTAATCCTGTCATAAACCTGTGATAATGACATGTCATTGATCTCCTGCTTACATCTACACAGAATGTACAATACATCATGGGTGCATTGTCTGTTGTCATTATGGCACACTGTTCTCGTTGGACTGTGCCTTTATAGTGGCTGTAATTGCACACCGCTAATTGTGTGGCACTGTTCCTATGATGTATTATCGGGGGTTGTCCATAGGGAACACACCACAGTAGACTCAAGTGTTGGGTGTACGATCATATAGAAGTATCTGTCATGACACACATGGTAATATCTGACTATTGCTACTATCTCAGTTGTATCCACACAGTTAGTGTGTTTGCACACTGTGGAGTATGACATGTATGAGCAAGCAATACATACTGCCAGGCATTTTGTCCTTGCTGTATCTCTACATAGTGTACTTCCACGTATGTGTTCCTGTAATGTGTTCCTCTTTTGTTGTCTTTCAAGAATCATGTATCCTAGACACCATTCACCCTTCCCTGATGTGGAAAGTAAAATTATACTGGAAGGACTAAGGCAACATCCTCACATCCTACTGTCCAGGGGGAGGCAAAACAGGGAACAGCAGGCTGCACTGGGGGCAGACCTTGTCCATGATGAGGGCAGGACATTTGAGCAGGTTCAACACCTTGCAATGGACATAATCAATGCTGCATGATGAAGGGCAGCAGAAGCAGCCAGAGATCATGCCATCAATGATTGAGGGCCTGCAGGGGGACAACCACTTTTGGCCAGTAAGGAATTCCTGGTGAATCTAGGCACACATGACATCTCCCAGGCATCCATCACATCATACACCGTGGAGATGGGTGCCACAGTTTCCACAACAGAGGAGCATGCAGGTAGGCTTACTGTGATCAGCACTGTAATACTGTAACAGTCAGTGTGTCAGGATGTACATACGTTTACGTGGGTGTCATGTCTTTGTTCTTTGGGAGGGGTTTACCTCAGATGTACTCTCATACTCAGAATGTGACCAATAGAACAAGTAACACAGTAGCTATTGTAAATTTGAGATATATGGATGTATTACCTTGTTGTGCTGCAACATGCGTTAGTACTGACATTACCTCACCCTCAACTTTGCAAATGTCCATCAGGTATTGGCCAAGGCTATGGGTCCTGCTCCTAGTAAGCATGACACTTTTTTGTTAAGGAACATTTATATTCTATTAAAGTTAAGGGTCAGAATAATGCCCTATTTAAAAATAATTTTGTGTGTAAACAGGGTAGAATATTTTCATTTACCATTCTGGAACAGGTACATAATGATCTTACAGGGGGTAATCACAGGAGTGTACTTGAACAAATACAAACACTTTGGCAGTGACAATTAAGAAAATATAAGCCTCCTGGTTTAAATGACACATTGACTCTAAAATGCCTTTAAAAAAAGGTTGAAAAGACATGAAATTAGGCAGTGAAAGGTGTAATTCAATATATTTGTTAAGATAGGTGTACTGGGTTTTTATGTGTTGTTTTAGCAAGTATAGTGTCATATTACTTAATTAAATGTAAATTTTACTAGTCATGTTGTACTTGATTTACTTGAAGTGATTGTTATAAAGGTCTTGAGTTGAATGTGTATTTTGTTGTGAGGAAGTCTATTTTGGACGAAAGCAGAGATGAAAACACTTTGACCACTAATCCAGTTAAGGGTCTTTGTTATTATGAGTATTAGTGGATTTTTTTGTACACAGTAGTGTAGGTATTCATATAATGCTTTTTTCTTTCTTATCACAGGTAACCGGGAGGGGTGGTCTCTGTCCCCTACACACCTGAAGTCAGTGTCTCTTCAGATTCTGATGATGTTGGCGACCACAATGAGGCACAGGTAGAGGTGTTGGGGGCTGAATCTCTCCCAGAGGTAGACATCCCTCTTCTGCCTCCATTGTCACTGCACACAGTCAGTATGTCCACACATGCCCAGTTCCCTGAGGCCACAGATATTGGATAGTCAGAGGGTGGGGACATTGAACAGAAAAGTGTGGCAACTATGGTTCCAGTGAGTGTGAGACTGGCCATAGCCAGAGAGCTGGTGAGGTCCCACACAGGCAGATTGACAGGGGTTCTTGTAAGAGGCCTGCTGTCCATCCACCACCTGTTGCAGGTGTCACATCATGGGTCACTCAGCTCATGTTTTGGACCATCAAGGAGGCACACACACACATTTGGAACAGAACACCAGACATATGCCTAGAGTTATGGATTTAGCACAGTGAGGAACAAACAAGGACCACAACAAACTAATAAAACTAAAATCACAAAATATCCAACAGTTGAGGCAGGACACAATTGCAGTTAACCTGTTTATTGACAGAATAAAGCGCTTTTTCGTTGTCGTAAATATGGCAACTTCATCAGATTCATACAAGTGAATTAATTACAGGTTTAAATAGATGGAACTATCATCACATGACCACCATCAGCTGACATATTGTATGTATCAAAAAGACACTAAAAACCAATGTCTTTAGTCACTTCATTATATAACATTCAAGAATCTTAAAAATAACATAAAATCTTTTAACCAGCTAAACCCTCCGATGTAACAATAAGTGCAGTAAATGAAAATAAAAATAGTCCAGTGTGTGTATACACGCAACGACTCATTTGTACATCGAACATGAAACAAAAAATAAAACGTATCACCACTAGATACACTATATTCATATCAGCTAATAACTGCTGGTATACAGAAAAATAAGCTCAAAATGAGTTAAAATACATTAGCAATATCAATTTGTTCACTCTCCTCAAGTTCATGTGTTAATATAGTAAATATAATACTGTAAGATTGTTGTGTCAGTGTGGGTAAAAAAAATTTAATTACTCTTCTATGAGAATTGACCCTGTACTTATTGATTTGTTAGCAAAGGGCAACACCTTTGTTCCCAGTAGACCTTCAAATTTAGTGCAACTTGTTTTTGATCTGAAGCTGTTTGTGAGAAAGTTTAGCTGGTTAAAAGATTTTATGTTATTTTTAAGATTCTTGAATGTTATATAACGAAGTGACTAAAGACATTGTTTTTTAGTGTCTTTTTGATACGTACAATATGTCAGCTGATGGTGGTCATGTGATGTGAGTTCCATCTATTTAAACTTGTAATTAATTCACTTGTATGAATCTGATGAAGTTGCCGTATTTACGACAATGAAAAGCGCTTTATTCTGTCAATAAACAGGTTAACTGCAATCGTGTCCTGCCTCAACTGTTGGATATTTTGTGATTTTAGTTTTATTAGTTTGTTGTGGTCCTTGTTTGTTCCTTATGGTGTCTGGATTATCCAACAGTCCGGCGAGCCTGAACCTGTTCGCTTCACAACAATTACAGTCTGAATCGTTGAACCTTACTTCTCATTTAAATGCAATGAACCAGCGCATGGACTTACTCTCCTCTCGTTTAGATAAAGTGGATTCTTCTTTATCACAACAACGTCCTGGCCAGAACGGACACGTGTATGGCACCAACGATGCGCAAATGAATGTGAGCCCTACAACACGAGTGGGGCAATGTACATCTGGACCTTGTTTATCCACTTCTTCTGTTGTTACTAATTCCCACAACATGGTTGGCACTCAAGAAACTGTCGGAGACCAAATTCCAGCAGTTCAAAGAACACCATAAATCTTTTGTACATCGGCACCCAGATGAATTTAGAACTGGGTGCAATCAGAGAACAGGGCTTATTGGTGCTCCAGCCTTCAATAACTGGATTATAAATACTTCCAACTTGGCGTTTGGGAATGGCCCCATTCAGGAGCGACTGGCTAGTTCTTCTTCAAACCAACAGGTCATAAGATTCATTAAATCGAATCCTTGTTGATCGAATAAAGTTATTAATTCTAGATGGAAAGGTGAATCCGCTATGAGCCCAGTGGGGTTTTAATGAAATCGTAGCCCCTTCGGCACTATATGTTGATCTAAACATCTGTTAAAGTATGTAACTTCAAGCTGAAGTTTCTTTAATTTTAACAGTTTGGCATCAAACAGTTTCAATTTGTCACAAAGTGATTCATTTTAGCTAAGTGTTTGAGCATGCCCAGTGTGACTGTCTGTACTTCTAAAGTGACTTCAGACCACACCTCCCTGTACTCCAGTTCATGATTTTGTGTGTTACAGACTATACCTCTCAACTATCCAGAGTTTTGACTCATAGTTTTGGTTTGTTCCTCATAACATTTGTGGTTTTCTGGCAAATCACTTGGATGAACTTAGGACTGACATCTCTAAATAGTGACATACATTTGAGTTTCTGACTACAAATCCTTCAGAAAAATGTCTGTTGAAGCAAACCCTGTTATTTTAGCAGCCGTAAAAGTTTATGAGAGCAGTATTTAAGATATGCCCCTATTTGTGGGCCTTTGACCACCCCCCCCCATTTTGTTGGGCTTTGAACAGATTGCTTGCACTAAGAGGTTGAGAGGTATGTTACAGACATTGACATCTGTCCCTGTTTCTGTAGTATTGCACGTCACTCAATATGTCAACGGCATTCTCCAGCTGTCTGCGGTACTTAATATGTGACTGAGGTTCATAATGTTACACCATACACAGACTGACTGTATGTGAAAACACCAACATAATAATACCTCACATACAACAGATGCGCCTACTTCCAGATTAGAAGCATCATTACCATCACCCATGCTAACTTCTCTAGTCCGCTGAGCAACACAGGTTGCCAGACAGAATGGAGTCATTCATCACACAATCAACAGCATAAATATGTACGTTGTTATTCTTGCGTTACATGTGACATACAATGTGTGATCAAGTTCTATGTTACAGCCTTGAGATTGCCTGGCCTGCTGATGCACCATTGCTTATATGGGAACACTGCTGTGTTGGGGTAAGGGAACAACAGCACATGATCTGCTGGAATAGACAATAGTCCAAATTTCATGTGACCCCACTGTTCAACATCTCCCTTGACTGATGTAGTGAATATTCACACCATGAGCCCTAGTCATTATTAGGGAACACATACTACTGGACTGCATATCTGTAGTACCATGTGGATGTTACTTGTGTCCACATAGCCCACTATATTTCCTTGCATAAATGCAGCAGATTCATACATATGATACCATATTATAGTAATCCTTACAAGTAGTGTGTAGGTTACAGACATACTTTGCTAATGCAGCAGTTGACAGGACTGTAGTTCAGAGCTGACTCTGTGTGATGCAAGCAATACACAGCCAATACATGGATAGATACAGGTTGTGTGGGTTGTCTGGCATCAACAATTTTACTATATGTATGTGAGTACGAGTAATGTATCAGTCCCTAGGGCCCTAGGTTGTCAGTGAATGTGCTATGCATTGTCTCTCAGCCAAAGTCTGGGCATACTGGCCATGCTTACGTCTGTCTACAGGGACATCATCAAGGGGGGTTCCTCCTCCGAGTCCTTCTGTGACCGTGGCTGTGGTGATGTAGGCACTGGTGGGGGCTGTGTATACCATCCCTTTGCTTATCCTGCTGCAGCTGTTTCCACAGGATAATATTGTGTAGCATGGCACATACTGTGAACATATGTGCACATCTGGCTGGAGAGTATTGTAGTGCTCCACCAGATATATCAAGGCACTGGAACTGTGACTTCAGCAGCCCAAATACACACTCTATGATGTTCCTAGTTTGTGTGTGTGCCTCATTATGGCGTTCTTCTGTGGGTGTGTGTGCATTTCTGATGGGTGTCATCATCCACAGTTGCAGTCCGTAGCCAGCATCCCCCAGTAAATGGCTGTGTGGGATGTCCCTCCCTAGCAAATATCTGGTACAGCTGTGATGTGTGCCAGATATGGGAGTTGTGATAACTGCCAGGGCTGACAGCACACACATTCATGATAATGCTCTGGGCATTGCACATGACTTGGCAGTTGATGGAGTGGTACCCATTGCAGTTGACATAGATTCAACCCTTCTCACTGGGTGGTGACTTGATGTGCACATGAGTGCAATCTATAGCACCCAGTACCTCAGGGTAGTGTGCTACATGGTAGAAGTGTTGCATATTGCTGGACCTCACCTCAGGAGTGAGGGAAAATAAATGTGCCCACTGGCATGTGGTAGGATGGCATCCAGGAACTGGTGGAGTACCCTGGAAGCAGATGCCTGTGAGACCCCCATTATTTATCCAGATGGTCTTTGGAAAGTACCTGTAGCTAGTACTCTAAGGGCTGCACATACCTTTGTTTCCACTGGGATTCGTTCCCCTCTGTTGGCTCTGGGTCTGCGTTGAGAATAGCAGAGCTCAGTGAGTTCTTGTAGTATGTCACTGTCCACCCTGTAGTTGTCTACAATCCCCAGCTCATGTAGCTCCTGGTAGGTTACCCTGGGCCTGAACACTCTTCTCCATCTCTGTCTAGGCCTACTGTCAGCAGCAGCAGCAGCACTGATTTCAGCATGTAGCACATACAGATGTAGTAGACCTGCAGCAGCCCCTAGCATTCTTTCAGTTAAAATTCCCAGGTCTATACTCCAATGGTGCAGAATATGGGGGGACGTTCAGATTGTAGGGTGTACGCATACTTTATAGTGCTCTATAGTGCTCTGCTCTAGGTGCTGACTGTGTGATTGGCTATCTATGATGCATTCCACCTGCCTAGTATATCATTAACATCATTTAATGGCCCTAGTTTAAGTTAAACAGAGGTCAAAACTAATTAATATGTCATTGGCTTTTAGATACAATCAACACTGTAGCGCTACGCAAACATGCAGCCTGTAGGTAAACAAAGCTCAGCAGTCAGTGTACACACCCTCCTAGACTTCCACACTCAGCATGGTGGTATACCATGCAAACATCCTGAAACACGCTGCCCATAGCTAAACAAAGTATAGAAGTGAGTGCACACAACACCCGCAAGGATACACTAAGCACGGTGGTGGACAGCATAAGCAGTCACAGCTATGCTGAAATAAGCTTAGACGTCATTGGACACATCCTCCCCTGATATCAGCTACCTCTTCTGTAAACACCTACATGGTTCTCTGCCTACACAAAGGGGATATGCGGACACAATTACTCCTTTGTGCTATTCAGTAACTCCACCTCATTTGCATATGGATCTCTGCTCACAGCCTGGAAACTACATGCTTCAAAGCCCTACAACATTAGCAACAGCACCAATGCACCATTGCAGATACTCCACGCAGGGTCCTGCTACACATTTCTGTTACATAATATTAATTTTATTTTTTCCATTTTTTTTTGTTTTTTTATAAAGCATATTTGCGCACTGCAGTATATCACGCAAACATGCTCAGATAATTAAAAATATATTTAATTTAACCTGTTTCCTTTAAGTTTTCAGACACACAGAGGATAGTTTCACTCATATCTGTATGTGGTATGCCATTTCTGTCCATCTATCTACATTTTTACAGACCCCTTTTGCCTGTCTATATTCTTGTACATGGAATATTTCTGTGTAAACTATGGACACTGACATGGGGTCTGCAAAGCTGCCTATCTGCTTGCTGGATCACTCTACCTGCCTCATTTGCATGGGATTCACCTTCTTAAGAGGTGATTTGCACACCATGGAGGTTTCTGTGTTGGCGTGCTAGTGCATGCCGCTCAGCAGCACTTACTAAATCTAAAAATGTTCATAGTCATGTTAGCAACATGCCGCAATACCTACACAGGAAAAAAATGTGTAGGCTTTATTAAATTCTCCTTATTGCTTTTCTTTATTTGTCTGAGTCTGGCGATCAATGTTCTTGTCAATATTTACTGTGATCTGAAATCTATGGTTTACTATAATATATATTCAATGTTTTCATGTTCTTTTATTATTTATTACTAAATATATTTAAAACTGTTATTGTGGCTAGTCCCTGTAGAAAATAGCTAACATTTGGAATTACATATATTAATTTGGTAACACTGTGTGGGCTACTACAGAAGGCTTAGCTGTCTTGGTCAACTACTATCATTTATTAGTTATATTACTATTGCACACTATAATTGTACATCCTTTGTTAAGGGCCTTAGAGTAGCTGATTGTGGAGTGTCTGTTGGTGGAGACAACTACCTTATACTATGGGCAGAAAGGGGCACAGCAGGTAAATCTGCACCATATTTTCCCAGTGTGTGTGCGTGTGTGTGTGTGTGTGTGTGTGTGTGTGTGTGTGTGTGTGTGTGTGTGTGTGTGTGTGTGTGTGTGTGTGTGTGTGTGTGTGTGTGTGTGTGTATGTGTGTGTGTGTGTGTGTGTGTGTGTGTGTGTGTGTGTGTGTGTGTGTGTGTGTGTGTGTGTGTGTGTGTGTGTAAAAATCAAATCTCACAGTGTGTATGTCAGCTACTTGGGGCAGGGTCACAAAGCACTAGGTTTACAGAGAGGGTGCTGGAAGACATGGCTTGGACACTCGGCTGAGAACCTAACTCTACAGCTGCACTAGCGTGAAGTCTTATTGGGGACCTGGAGGGAGACAGACACAGAGACATCCAGTCTCCGGGCTGAGTGTGATCCCTGTGTGCTCTTAAGGGAAATTGTACTTAATGCAGAGAGGTCTGCATCTGGAAATACTAAGGGTATCCATTTGTATTCTAAGTGCACTTCCCTCTCTAGTGTTAGTGGTGAGGATTCAGGCTCCTTTATTACAGGCCCAGCATGGGGACATCACATATTGGTGGCCATCACATATTTGTAGCAGTGGTGTGCATCACAAGGACAACTTTAACAACACTTATATTCTTTTGATAATATCCCTGTTTAATCAGCCAAATAACACATCGAAACAAAGATGCAAAGAAATGCCCATGACATTGCATTTCAGTTAGTTAAGCTGACAGAAGGGGAATATGCTTAGAAAATAAAGACAAAAATAGCTGGCAGTGTTTGCAACCTTACATTAATATGGTGTGGGCTATTATTAACCTAAATATGTTGCCAATATCACATCCATGTAGACATATTCAAGCAAATGAGAAAGGAACATTTTCTGATCTTTCTACTGCTGGTCATGTAATCTGATGGTCTTCTAAGTTAGATCTGCATGGTATGTACATTTTCTTATTACTACTCTAAACCTGTGTTGCTGGCAAAGAGGGATAAGAAACACAACTGAGTGTGCATTATTATTGTACTGAATTTAAGGTTCAAATCCAGATAGTGTACTGTTTGAGAGAGTTAAAGCAGATTTTCTGAGCATATGATCAGGCTGTAACACTCATTGAGTAAGGAAACCTCACAGTCTTACATTTTCATTATTAATCCCTGATGTTTGCTCCTATTGACATTTTTTTTCTTTTATCAGGTTCATCATTTGCACATTTTTTGGCAAAGGACAGTTTGGACTGGCAGTGCTTCATGGTAGTGAATGAAAGTCCACTACCCAAGGTACAGGCTGAGACATTTAGTTTGGAATGCCACCATTAATGCATTTTTAGAGTGACAGAGGTGTGCTTTGCTGCAGCACTCTGTACAACAGTAAGTGAAGGAATTCTAGATTTCACCCAAGCATCTCTGTAGTACATGGAGTAAATGCAGTGAGTTGAAAGAAACATGATAGCTGATGCAGGGTTTGAATGCAGATAGTTTTAGTTTTAATTAGATACACAAAATTTATAGAAAATAAATATGTTGTCCATAAAATTCATATGCTAAAGTATGTGTAGAATGTTCCCTACCTTACCTGTAGTTCATGTGAGTTGGGGTGGCAAAGGTGTTGCTGTTGTCTAGTCACCTGTTGCCCTCATTAATAATAGTATAGGTTCATGGGTTCATAGGTGTATACTAGGCTAATGACCACTATAAGCCTTATAAGCCTAACCGTGCTACCCAAATGTAACCTACAAATTTGATTTATATAGGTGGTGATTTACTGACTACTTCTGTCCATCAGAAATATAGCAGCCAGGCCGGGGTGAATTTCCAATTACCAATCCATTGCTCCAAGTTGCAGTTAAAAAGGGAATGGAAGGAACTCTGCTTCACATAGATTGGGAGCCTGTTCCAAAGAATGGGAATTCTCTGAGAAACATATCATTCTCTCCAACATGTCCTATTTATGTCACAAGCAAAATTTAGGTCTTTTAATAAGGTAGTCCTGATGCTGTTTGTTTTGCAGATGTGCAAACAGTTCATCAAAGCAGTGTCCAGGGATACCTTGCATGCTAGGTAAAGTTCACCTCTAAGAAGTCTGTATGATACCGAGTAGAGACAGGGCTTTGAGGAGACCAACACAGGGCATTGTGGTTTCTCCCTGTATTCTTTTTATAAGGAAACTTTGTAAACATTGCAGTTGCTGCATGTGTCTGGTCAGGTACATACTGATGGGAAAATTATACTCTGTGATGGGACTGATGAGGGCTGAGTATAGTGGTATAATGACCTCTCTAAACCTAGATGCCATGCCCTTGTTTATAAGTTGAACAGCTTAGAATGATTTTCTTAATACCTTGGACACATACTGGTCAAAGGCAAGGTTACTATCTACCTTAGTTCCCAGACCAATGACTAGTGTATCAACTTTTAAGGGTGTTTTATTGATGGTGTAGTTACCCAGGGTGGTAGACTTCCCAAAAAATACTATAGTGTATTTCTTGGTTTTGAGTTTTAAACCATTGCTTTGGCACCAAGTGTTTGCCTGTATTAGACCTTTCTGTAGGGTCTTTTCATTTAGGGGTATTCCGTGACGGGTCCTAGTTTGCAATCATATGTGAACTTGGTCAGCCAAAGGCCCTTGACATTGGCTTTGACATCCAAGAAGTAGATGCCAAAGAGGAGTGGGCACAGCACAGAGCCCTGGGGGAATCCACTGGTGACCAGCCTCTTTGTTGAGGTAGTCTCACTGAGTCTAACCACTTGGGTCCTATCAGTGAGCCACCTAGCTATACAGTGTGTTATAAAGGGGTTTATACCTAGGTCCTTAAGTTAGTTGACAATGCCCGGGTGGGGTACTGTATCAAATGCTTTGGCATTTGGTAGGTTGGCAACATGCACCATATTCCCTTCATCCATTGTCTTAGTGACCTTTTCAAAGTCCCCAAATTCAGTAAGCATGACTGTCTTTTGACAAAGCCAAACTGGGATGGATCCAGTGTCTGGAGGTCTCCTATGTCCTTGATAATTCTTTCCATGGCTTTGCAAGAAAAGGCTAGTTAGAATAATGAGTCTGTAGTTTCCAGGATCTGTAGAAGGTCCTTTCTTATGAAGGGGGATGATCATAGGATTCCCTATTATATGATCGAAGATGCATTCTTTTGAATGCATCTTGATCGAACTTGAAAGCATGAAATGGCAAAATAACGAAAGGCATATAAGCGAATTCTTTCCCTGGGAAAGAAATTGCTTGGCCGCCTTCATTATTTTGCAGTTTTTGTCACTGTAGTGCAATCTATAGAGGGGTAATTAAAGTCTCCCATGAGTTGGGTGTTAAGTTGGATGGTAAGTGTCTCCAGTAGGTGCAAGAATGTATTGTGAGCTTTTGGGACATGGAGGGTGGTCTACAGCTGGCTAGGATATGGTATGTTATATACGTGATATATGATATATATATACATATATATATATATATATATATATATATATATGTATATATATATATATATATATATATATATATATATATATATATATATATATAATATGGTATGGTAGGATATGGTATGGTAAGGATATTTTGTCTATGTTGATCTGCACATGGAGGAACTCCAGCGCATCTTGCTTTTTGACCACCCTAGAGGTATCTCGTTATTGCTGTATATTGAGATGCCTGCTCCTTTAGCTCTTTTCTGTGCAGCGACTAGTCTAAAGGTGTGGAAGGCACTGAAACCTTGCACTGCCAAGGTATTCCTTGCTGCTTTAAACCATGTCTTGGTAACTGCACTGAAATCTATATTCTTTTATTTATTTATTTATTTATTATTTATTTGATTTCATTTTACTTTTGTTTACTGGGACAGAGACCTGGGGAGAAAAACTCCAGAGAAAATTACAAAATGTATCTTCTAGTAATTTATAAATTAAAATATCTATATTCTTGAGTGTGAGGAGGGCATGGAGGGACTGTGTTTTTTTTTTTTTGTTTAGGCTCTTGGAATTGAGCAGTAACACCTTGAGGTTCATTTGAGTTGATTGTTCTATGCTGGTATGTTTTTTAATTTGGCATTGCCTAAAAAAAGGCACTATGGGGATGGATAAAGATTTTAGCCAGTACTCTAAAGCTTAGAGGGAATAGGTGCAGACCATCCTTGGCAAAGCAACATGGTCTGTTAACTATGCCCTCCCAAGTTGACAAATATTGGATCCCCTTAGAAGGATGCCAGAAAGGTAGCCGGTTGTTGCATTCGATCAGTTTTTGTTGATATTGTGGCATCATCCTTGATGATGGTAATATGCTGCTCAATGCTTCGCTCATACCAGCCTAAGACACACATAGTTTGAAAGCTCCATAATGTCTGTTCATATAGTCCGGGAGGGTGCACCTCAGGTCATGTACACCTGCACGGACTATGATGTATTCATACCGGTACCCGTGGTGTAATAACTTGAATGCATGCATGATTTACCAGTTCCTGGGTCAAGATAAGCAACTAACTGTTCTCTTCTCCTTATTCACCCTGGTTAGAGGGGCATCAGGATATCTAACAATGGGGTCCCCTATGACGAGAGTCCTGGGAGGGGCATCAGGATATCTAACAATGGAGTCCCCTATGATGAGAGTCCTGGGAGGGGCATCCGGATATCTAACAATGGAGTCCCCTATGACGAGAGTCCTGGGAAATGAGGCATCAGGATATCTAACAATGGAGTCCCCAATGACGAGAGTCCTGGGAAATGTGTTTGCTTGCCTGAGGTGCTTAGTGCTTGGGTTTCCACTGAGAATGAAAGGATGTGTGCTGTTAGGTGTCATTTTATTCTGAGTGCCTTTGGGCTTGCTGAGCCAATGGGTAGTCTAGATGATTTTTGTTGTTTAGGAAGATTGCTTTTACGTGCCTCAGCATATGTTTGTCTGTGTATGGTTTGTGCACTGTGTGATGTGGGTGTTGTGCGTATGCTTTCAACAAATGGATGTGTAGTTGTATGTGAGAATTTTGCTTCCATTGTCATTGTGTCTGCTTATTTAAGGATTGAGTGGTTGTCGGTAAACATGAGACAATTGCTACATTGTCTCAAAGATGCCCATATCAACAAGCAGACTACAGAAAAGTTTGGAAATTGCATATCCATACTATCCAGTCCTTTGATTTGCGAGCTGCAATAGGGTGGAGTACTGGGGTTAGAAGGCTATTAAGGTGCTTTATTGGAGAATACTATGCTAAACAGTACTACAGTCTACTAACTTTAATGTTTACACCATACTGAATTCAACTAAATCTGTAGATATTACCAACTGACTCCCAAGTAGTTGCTCTAAGCTTGTTGGCGCACAAGATATTTGTGCTATATTGCTGCTTTACAGGGTTCAGTTTTATGAAACGTTCTTTCTATGTGTTTGCTATATATATATCTATATACACACACACACACACACACACACACACACACACACACATATATATATATATATAGATATATATATATATATATATACACACACACACACACACACACACATATATATATATATATATATATATACACCTACACACACACACACACAAACACACACACACACCCACACACACACACACACACACACACACACACACACATATATATATATATATATATATATATATATATATATATATATATACACATATATCTATATTTATGTCCCGTGGTGGTGATGCTGTGGTAGCGTTGTCACCTCACAGTAAGACGCTGTCTGGTTCAATTCTCAGCTAGAGCGTCTTCTGCGTGGAGACATGCGTGAATGGGCGTACCTTCGTTGAAGGTTGTGCATCAGGGCTAGTAATTCGGCACGTAAAAATCATCTACCAATCATTAGCGGACCGGAGTTCCGCTGTGGCGACCCCTAACCAGGAAAAGCCGAAAGACACAACAACACATATATCTATATTTGCCTTTGTCATTTGTGTGCTGCTTGGGAGAGTACTAACATGACTCACAGTTGAAGGGGAAAGGGAAACATTGTATTTCTGTAGTATTCATTAGTGCAAGCACTCCTGGCACCACTGTACGGTAGTTGTAATGAGTGATTGATAATCATCCTCATCATCGTCATCATCATCTATCCCCTTTTCCCATTTTCTACATGGGGTTGAAGTGTCATATCAGCTGTTCCCATCTCTCTTTGTCTCTATTCAATTTCACTCTCCTGCCTTCTTCGACACTCATGCCTGACTTTTGCAGGTCTTCTCTCATACAATCCATCCACCTCTTTGCTGGATTTTCTTGTTTCCTTTTGCCTTCTTGTTATTCCCAAATCTTCTTCACCATATTGTCCTCTGCTTTTCTACACATGTACCCAAACCACCGTGATCTGTTATTTTTTTTACCTTTTCTGCAATTGGAACTACTTTAGTTTCTGCTCTTATGTCCTCATTTCTTCAGCTGTCCCATAATGTGCACCCTACCACCCATCACAAGCACTTCATCTTCATCACCTCTAGTTCCTCAACTGATCACCTTTTACTACCCAGGTGTCCATACCATGCAGTAGTACTGGTCACACCACTGTTTTGTACACTTTATTTTTCAGCTTCTTTGACATTCTGATGTCATATAATACACCTGACTCTCTGTATTTGGCTTGGCTGTATCCCCCCTGATTCTGGCTTTGACCTTCTCATTCAGACTTCCTTTCTCTTCAACCACCGCTCCCAGATACCTGAAGCTGTTAACTTGTTCAACTATTTTTCCTTCTATCTCAATTCTCTGCTTCTTTTAAACTCCACCATTTGTTGCCATTACAACTGTCTTATCTGTTCTCAGTTTCTTACATGTGCCTTCAGTTTTGCATTCAATTACCCTATCCTTTTCTGAAGTTCCTCCTCAGTGTCTGTCTGTAATGCCACATTATCTGCATACAGCATCTTTGTTGATCTGTCCCCTCTGACCTGTTTGCTATTCCAGTCCAGTCACCAGTATGAACAGCAGTGGGCTCAGAGCTGAACCTTGGTACACATCCACTCCCAGTGGGAAACCCTCTGTGAGACCAAACACTGTTCGTAAATGAGTTATTGTGTTGTTGTACATAGCTTGCACTAATTCTATCAGTGTTTCTGGGACTTCAATCCACTGCAGGACTGGCTAAATCAGCTTTTTTTTTTACCTTGTCATTTGCTTTCTCCAAGTCTAGGAATGCACAACTGGATCAACTCTAGCTTTTTTTAGCTATGTCTCACTGCAGACATTAGGTCAGTTGTGCATCCTGATCTGAATCCAAACTGCTCATTTTCCATCTTACTTTCTACTAGTCTGTGTATTCATTTATCAGTCACCCACTCCAGAACTTTCATGCAATGTGGCAGGAGTTTGATACCCCTGTACTGCCCACAGTTGTGAATGTCCTCTTTGTTCTTGAACGCTGGCACTATTATACTTACTCCCCTGTCATCTGGGATACACCTTTCTCTCCATACTGCTAGGACTACCCTCAGGAGCCATTTCTGCCCAACTCACTCAGCATCTTTATCATATATGTTGTGACCTCATCTGAGCCTGCTGCTTTCCCTGGCTTCATTTCCTTGGCTAATGACCATGGATATAGGAATGGTCACAACTGTTGCACATGAGTATAGTCAATTTATTGCCAGCAGTCTGACATGCTGATATGACATTCATTACTAGAGATCCTTTCTTAATTAGCACATTCATTTCACTTGTTTCTGACAATATCTCCTGTGGAAGATGCCGACAATACACAACACTGTGGGATACATTGCATTATAGTGTGGTGCTTGCATCTGTTCTTCTCTGTCTACATGATAACTGTGTCAGGCAGGAATGCCTTAGGCAAGGGTATTACGTATGTCACACATTGTTCCCACATTTGTAGCACCACACACCTATGTATAGGATGCATAATTAGCAAGTAGATTAAACACTACAATTGAAGGTTTTGAGAAAGAGGTAAACATTATGGTCAATGATTTTATGCTGAGAGGATATGGATTCAAATTAATAGAAAATGGTATTTCATCTATAAAACCTGAAAGAGGAAATATTGGTTAACCTTATTTACATTGACATGATTTAGAGATTAAGAATTTTGGGAATTAAAAGGATTCCGAGACAGCGCTATAGTGCAGAAAGGGAATATTTCCTTTTACTGCACTGTAGTGCGATCTTGGAGTTAGTATATTTAAAGAGCGGGGGTGGGGGGTGCAGGGGGGCTTGCCTCCCTGCTTGCAACAGTTAGTTTACCGTTGCATCTCTTTTTTTTTCCATGTCCGCTATTGTCGTGTTCGAAGTTTCAAAACTTCGATCACGTAATAGGAACCCGTCCCTTAGATATGTCACTATGTTTAATAGATGTACACCACAAATAAAAGCTATTATACAGAAGAATTGGGATATTCTTAAATATGACGACAAGATCAACAAAATTAGTGACCATCCACAGTTTACATATAAGAGAGAGAGAAGAACTTGAATCAATATTTATATTATAAAGACCTACACTTAGATGAGAGAAAGAAAAAGAAGCTAAATCCGAAAGCTACTGTACCCTGTTGTAATTGTACTTACTGTAAGTACACAAATCTTTCCAATGAATTTATACATCCCCTTACATCTAAGAAGTTTATATCTCATAGCTTTGCTACATGTAATACACAGACTGTAGTTTATTTAGCCAACTGCATTTCATGCGACTCATTTTATGTGGGAAAAACTAATCACAAGCTTAAAGATGGAATTGCCTCCCATATGTCTGATATACTTAGAAACATTGAAACTAATGCTTTAGCTAAACATATAATGAATAATGAAAATCATCACAGAGTATTAGAACTTATAGTACTAGGTAGGAAAGGTGGTGACTTGATTATTAAGACTGAAATGGAAAAATATAGATGGATTGATTATTTTAGGGTGATTATCCCCCTGGATTAAACAGTATGAATAGCATTAAGTCTCTACTTAAAGAAAAACATGCTTAAGTGTGTTAATTATGTTTTATATTATTTTATTTTCTTTATACAATATATATTGATGTTTAATATAATTGATTTCAGTATTATTATTTTAGGATCTATGTAATTGTTTCTATGTCATGTGGTTGCATATTATGTTAAAATTGGATGGCTTTTAGTATATAAATGAGAATCAGCTTAGCTGTTTTAATTAACACTGAGGAAAAGTCGGATTGACCTGAAAGCTTTGTTGTAAGAAAGAACAATACATTTGGTCTTAGCTTTATTTTTTTCATGTGATTTGCTTGCTTACTTTCAAGTCTGTTTGGTTGTCTGGCAGTCTACTTGGTTTCTAAAACACTGAGATCTCTCAAACTGATTTAAGTGCTGGGATAGATACATGCCAAATGTGACATTATATTCAGTGATTGGCCTAATTAATACAATGCACAGTGGAATGATCACTTTCCTAGATTCTGATGCTTTACTCTTGCTACTAAACTGTGCTATAACAAAGGGCTTCATAACAATAGTTGACAGTTGGTGGTTAAACAACAGCTCATTGTCTACATATGTTCCTAAGTCTCTTATTACTGGGTCAATTTTCAGGGGAGTGTTATTTATGTAAGGGTTGCAGAGGACATCTTGCTTGCTGAAGGATACTGTTATGCACCTTTTGGCATTTAGTTTTAGGCCATGGTTTTGACACTAGCTATATGTTTGTGACCTACCTTCCTGAAAGATCATGGGGTCTTCTGGAGAATTTATGATGGTGCTGAATTTATAGCCATCAGTAAATGTTGTCAGTCATAAATCCTTCACATTTGTCTTGATATCTCAGAAGTAAATGGCAAAAAGGAGTGGCCCAAGGACAAGCCATGGGCTACTCTGCTAGTGACAGATCTCTTGGTAGAGGTAGACCTACCCACCCTCATTTTTGGGGTTCTATTTTTGAGCTGGTTTGATACCTATCAAGTTACATACCAATGTACACTTAGCAGGATGAGTTTATTAAATATGCCTGAATGGGGGATGGTAGGATGGACATGGAGGAGGTCTAGGTCCTTATCCTTCTTAATGTGTCTGAAGGTATCATTTTGTTTTATGGATACAGAGACTCCACTGCCTTTAGTAGCTTCATCTACTGCAGTGGGTCTGAACATGTGGTAGGCATTGAAACCTTGCACTTATGGGGTGTTTTCAATATTCTTGAACCAGGTCTCTGTGATTATGCAATTAATAACAAGGTTGGGAAATAATGTTCCTTTGCTCCTTCTCATAGCCAGAGCAAAACAGATGGACCAATCTCATGCTGATTCCTGAGAAGCAGTTTTCAGGCTCGACAGTGATTAGTAATCTAGTCACGGATATTATGGATTTTAAAAGCAAGATGGGAAAAGGGAGTAAATGCCTAGAATCCTGTACTGTGCACTGAGTCAGTGGGATGGTAAGGAACAGAGGCTGTCTCGAGCTTTAACAGTCAAAGGGAAGGGCCTTCCCAGTTTGATCTGTCAGTGCCCAGTAAAATGAGCAGAGGAGTTGAGACTGGAAGGAGGATCCGTGAAGAGGCAGGCAGCTCAAAAACCACAAAACTGATTCAGATGTTAAGATAAGTGTAGAAGGATAAAAGTACTTTTTACACATTACTACAGAACTAGATTTAGGAAACCATCCAAGAGACAGCTTACTCATAGCAAAGCTACAGAAAGTGGGTAACGCAGAATTCAGACTGGGCCTCAGTGTTGACTGTCAAGAACAGTGGAAGAAGGCAAACAGCTTTTAAAAGCTGTTAACTATGATGAGCTCTCACCTATCATAGTTATTTGTTATTGTGTGTTCTTGACATGGATGCTAAGACTCACCTTGAGAATGAATTTTTTGGCATCCGTGTATTGATCACATAATAAATTGGTTACAATCAGAGACATGATCATAATCACCTATATCTGTACCAACACAGGGGTTGAGACTGTTGCAGTCCATCGTTCCAGTATACGTTGATTTTTCTTTTTACAGTTCTATACCTTAGCAATGATTCCAGAGGGGTTTCCTGTTGAAATTGTAAGGAGAAGAACTGTCATCACCTGTAACTGCAAATTTAGGATTGCAAAATCATATAAAAACTTTGACTCCATACTCCATCTTCTACATAACTTACCTACAAGGTCAGTGTACCTTGAAGAAATGAGAAACAATTGTTTATCAATACCTGTTTTCACTGTTACTGCCCTTTACTGTCATTTGGAATTACTTTTTGTAGAGTTTTTTTTGCCTGAGCTTTTCGGCTTTGCTATCTAGTAATGCTTAGACAATAAAGATAGTACAGTATAAGCTATTTTTCTGTCAAGTATATATTTAGCAACTGCTCTAATGTTATCTAATGTTCAAGATGCAATTATTTATTGACAGACAAGGATAACCTTCAAGTGATTTTTTTTGGTGGATATCACCATTTCAAAACTCAGTGAGCAAATGCTATTTATTTATGTAAATGCATTAAGCAGGGTAATGCAGTTATATCAAAGGAATGATTTCAGGCATTTCACAGGAGCAGTTGCCCAAAGTGAGCAGAAAGAGTATGATATAAGTATCTATTAGTGAAAAGGACACTAGTCGATGTTACATATGCTAGACAACATTAACAGAATATAACCATGCTAAATTACACAGAACTGTAACAGTTGCACAAAATAATTTGCAAACCAGAGTAAAACTAAAGAAATGAGTCAAATGTTACAGCATCTTATGAATATGGGTATAAGAAATATGGCAAGGGTGAAAGATGAAAGATACGGGCCTAGTTAGGCAATGAGTACATCTTAAGCAGTGCTTTTGGAATCTAAGAGAAGTCTTGAGAGTGCTGGAATGGATTCCCATAATTTTGGTCTCAGGGCAGAAAAAGCCATGGTCGTGGCAGTGTAATTTGTTTTGGGGTAGTCATAGAGTTGGGGCTCCTCTGGAGTGGGATGCAGAGTTGCTTGCTGATTATTTTAAAATATATCTGTCCTTGAAGAAATGAGAAAACACCAGAAATAAGAATTTAAAAATTAATGAATCTAGGAGAAGCTTGTCATAGTGATGATCACACATTAACACTTTCAGTGTTTAATCATCCTGCAAAAATAACTTCTTCTTCTTTCAGCTTTTCCTGGTTAGGGGTCGCCACAGTGGATCACCTGTCTGCTCATGATTGGCAGTGGAGTTTTACAATGTCGAGTTGCCAGCCCCGCACCCAACCTTCCACAGAAGGCACACACATGCACACACTCACACCTAGTGCCAATTTAAAGTGTCCAATCCACCTGCAGCATGTCTTTGGGATGTGGGAGGAAACCGGAGCACCTGCAGGAAACCCACGCGACCACAGGGAGAACATGCAGACTCCGCACAGAAGGCACCCCAGCCGAGGATTGAACAGGAGAACCTCTTGCTGTGAGGCGGCAACACTAACTGCTGCACCACCGTGGCCACCCCATCCTGCAAAAATAACACCAAATGTTATTTTTGTACATATGTAACAAACATATTGTAGTAGAATAAGGAATACCATAGGTATAGTGTCTACTAAAAATATTTAAGGATTTGATTTCCATAGCCTTCCCTTGTATATTGCATGACTGCCAACAAATGATTAAACAACCAATTAAAGCAGCTTTCCTTGTTTAATATGGAAAGAAATTCATAATAGATGGAATGGGCATGCTTGTCTGAAACAAAAAAAAAAATGATTTTTCTATAATGAAAGTAGAAAAGAATAAACCTTTTGGGTGGAGTCAAATGATATGTGAAATACTAACAGTGCTGCTTGTACATAAATAGGCATTATCAGTGTTTGTTTTGCAATCAGTACACCATAACTCTAATTTCTTTAATGTATGTATACATCTGAGAAATGATAGTTAATCCTCAGTAGCATAACACAAATTTATGCTGAATAGATTTACAAACAGATGGCGAAAATACTGCAGATGTCTAATAAGCTTACTACAGTACCAAGCAAGTGCCCTGATTTATTGCAATTTAGGTTTAAATGCTATTTATCAGATACAGTTCTTATGAAAGGAAAATCTCATTTCTAGTTAATGACGCTTTCATGGGATAAATGTAATGTGAAAGGGATTGTTTATTAATTGCTTTGCTAGAATCGTCATTTACGACTTTATAAAAGTTTAATAACAATATCAGTCACTGAAAATTACTCGGAGAACTGTTTCTATTTATCAGATGCCTGTCTTAAAAATATTAAGTGTCATGACAGCGGGAATGAGATGTTGCTTGAACAATTTAAATATGAACATTTATGCTTCCATCAGCATAATTTAGTGATGAATTTTAATTAAGTTATCCATTACCCACATTTATAAGGAGTGAGAAATTCTGCATTTGCTGTTTAATCTGTGGAAATTAAATTACCGTCCTCTTTATGCCGAAGAAACATTTTCAAGGATCTGTCTAATTAACAAAAAAAAAAAAAAAAAAAAAGAGAGAGAGAGAAAAGAAAGGCAGCATGCTTTCCACTAAAACTTACAAACTCACTTATGGATGATAAATGAATGGAATAAGAATTTCTTTGCATGTAATGAAGTATTAACAATACTTCAGTGACCTGCATCTCTAAATATACACAGTATGAAATCTATTTTATCATTCTTATTTTATCGTTCTAATATAAACAAAGTTTCTGATGTTCTGATAAGCTGTCTTCACAAACACAAGCCACTGTATTTACTTGTGTTGTTAACATTAATTAGACCATTCTTGTAACAGAAACCAGAACCATGTTGCTATATTATTCCCTTAATAAGCAGCAGAAACCACTTGGCAGTGAAAATTGAAAACAATTTCTGAATGAAGTGGATGGGGCTGATGGAATAATCTACTATGAAGTCATCCAACAGTGCTACTGTTTATCAGAAATAATATAAAGCCTAATATCAAACAATAAAGGTGAATATATACATCTCAGAGGAGAACTACCTTTTAGTACATTGGCATATAACATTATTTGTAATATAACTTCCACAAGAGTATGAGTCAACCTCATCTGTTTACATATGTTTGATTCATTCAACTATTAGCCTAGAATTTACGTATGCACTGCATTAACTGTGCTGTTCTAAAATACATGAAAAACAAACCTGTTTGCAAATCTTTTGTTTTTGTTTCACTCCCATAAGGCAATGTACTTCACAACTAGATGACTCAGTTAAAATACTTCTTTAAATGAAATTACACATCTCACAATCAGCTACAGTAAAAAATAATGGATGAGCACGTACAAGGGAGACAAAGGGATTTGATTTGCAGTTCTCTCATCAGTACATGTTATGCTAGTTCATAGCCTCACAGGACCCAAAGAATCAATGACATAACCTCAGAAATCAGAATAGCCAGAAAAGGATATCTGAGCTGAAAATGGTCCTGATTATTGCAGGTGTCACTAATCACATTGTCTTTGTCCTCACCACACCATTTAGATGATAAAATTAAATTGCACTAGTCTTATTCATTCTGGGAATCCCATACTGGACTTTTTCACTCCACCACAGAAGTGGCTTTGACCTCTGAAACCACTGCCCAATTTCTTATGAAGTGGTTGCTGGCAGTTCACCTTCCTATATTTTATTCATATTTAAACCACCTCAAAGAACAGCTATACTGGAAAAAGTTTAATAACTTTTTTATGAATATCAGGGATGCTCATGAGCATATGCTAATGGTGGAAGCATTACAATTCTGTCCTGGTGTCTATATTAGGTCATCAAAAAAGAAGTTATGTACTCACTATAAAGATCCATCTGAGTAGTTGTACTTCATTTGTCTTCAACCTGTGGGATACGGATCCATATCAGATCCGAGCCGGCAAATATTACTAGCATCAGCTCCGAGCTCCAGACTCATCCTCTTACCCATAATACACCTCCACTGCATTCCATCCCCAGATCAAGTTTGCTGAACTTATACTTAGAACCTGACCTGATAACATACTTGTGACCTATACTGCAGCCCATAGGCTGAACATGTGCCAAGGACCGGGGGAAGGAGGGAGGGATGGTTGAAGACAAATGAAGTACAACTACTCAGGTGGAACGTTATGGTGAGTACATAACTTCTTTATCTGGTCATTTACTTCATTTGATCTTCAACCTGTGGGACAGAGTCCCTAGCTACTAAACTCCTGGTAGGCCCTCATGGAAGGATATTCCGGAGCACCGCGGAGCCAAAGGATGCTCTCCTTCTAGAAGTCAAATCCAATTTATAATGAGAAATAAATGTATGAGATGAAGACCATGTAGCTGCAGAGCAAATGTCATCCAAAGACACCTTAGACCTGAAAGCTGCAGACGTAGCTATGGACCTAGTAGAATGAGCTTTAACCTGACCTGGAGGAGACATGCTTTTGTCCTTATAGACCTGCAGGATGCATGAAGAAATCCATCTAGCTATGGTGACCTTGGAAATAGGTTTACCCAAAAAGGGTCTATAGAACGAAACAAACAATTGATCAGATTTACAAATTTTTTTTGTCCTGTGTAAATACAATCGTAACTGTCTATGAACATCCAATATGTATAGCTTGTATTCCATCCTGTTGGTAAATTGGGAAAGAACACAGGCAAATTTATAGTCTGATTGATATTGACTGGTAACACCACCTTAGGAAGAAAAGATGGGTTGGTTCAAAGGGAAACTCTATCTTTATAAAAAATCATGTACGGAAATTTGATGGATAAAGCCTGTAATTCTGAAACCCTTCTAGCAGAGGTAATAGCCACCAGAAGAGCTGTTTTCCATGATACAAATTTTAGATCTGCAGTTGTGGCAGGCTCAAAAGGTGGGGCGACCAGAGCTTGGAGAACCATAGTAAGGTCCCACAGGGGGACAGGATCTTTGACTGGGGGGGGGGGTGTAGCAAAAAAGTGCCTTTAATAAAGGCTTTAAACAGTCTAGAAGATGCCAAGGATGCAGAATTCTCACCCACATGAAAATGAGTAATGGCAGCCAACTGAACTTTGACAGTAGAACTAGCTTCATGCTGGAAAATATCAGCTAGGAAATCAAGAATAGCAGAAATATGAGCCGTGAAAGAATATAAACTTCTCTGAGAGGCCCAGAAAGAAAAACGTTTCCACTTGGTGCGATAAACCTTTCTGGTTGAAAACTTATGAGCAGCTACCAAAATAGACTTAAATGAGGAAGAACGTCTGGGAGTCCTATCAATCACGGGAACTGGAGTAGCCATGCTGTGAGATTTGGGCTGTCCAGACTTGGATGAGGCACCTCCAATGGATGTGAAATCAGATCCTGAATGGGATCTAGGATCCAAGGTGGAGCCAGAAGGTGAGACCAAAGGAAGGGAAACCATACCTGGTGAGGCCAGAATGGGACAATGAGGATTACCTTGCTCCCCAGTTGACAAGCTTTCTGCAGAAACCTCAGGATGAGAGGAACTGGTGAGTAAGCATACAGAAGACCGGGAGGCCAAGCATGAACTAGAGCATCTCTAAGGACTCACCAGGCAGGGGGTTCAGATCGATACACCTGCTGCACTTCATGTTGGAAGGAGATGCGAAAAGATCGCAGCAAGGTTGATCCCACTCGCTGAAGACCTGTTCCACTACTGACAGATTCAGAGACCACTCGTTAGGCATCAGAATGGTCTGACTTAGCCTGCCCGCTAGAATGTTGGACCATCCCAGAATGTGCATTGCAATGAGAAATTGACCGGTGGAGACCGCCCATTCCCACACTCTCATGGCCTCGCAACAAAGGAGCTAAGATCTGGTCCCTCCCGGTTTGTTGATATACCAGACTACTGACATGTTGTCTGATTGAATGGCAATTGTCTACAGAGGAAGAATGGCATGAACGGCCTGCAACGCTAGAAGGACTGCCCTCATCACTAGGACATTGATATGCAAGCAGGTCTCTATGGGGCACCACGAGCCTTGAACTGTCCTACCCGAACAATGCCCCCCAGCCAAGTTGGGAGGCATCCATAGTCACTGTGGTTTGGTCCGGGGCTGGAACAAAGGGTTGTCCCTCCAAAATGTCAGGAGAGCTCATCCACCATATGAGGGATGACCGACATCACTTGACTTAGGTGGATAGGATAAGTTAGTGGTAATTCCAACAGGGACCACTGAACCGCTAGAGTCCACTGAAGAATCCGCATGTGTAGCTGAGCACACGGAAGAAGAGTTATGGTCACCGCCATCAAGCCCATGGCCCTCAACACTGATTCCACTGTCAGGAGGTGAGAAAGGTAAATCAGGGAGACATGCATCCTGAGGTTTTGAAATCTCTCCAAGGTCAGGAACACTTTGCACTGGAGTGTGTCTATCCTGGCACCAATATAGTATATTACCTGTACAGGCTCTAGTAGAGATTTGGATGTGTTGATTGTGATACCCAAACTCAGGGCAAGTTTCAGAAAGTAATCCCTGGTTTAGGAGAGTATATGCCTGGTGGGAGCAGTGAGGAGCCAATCATCCAGGTACGGATAGACCTGAATCCCCTGAAGCTTCAGGTGAGCCGCTACAACTGCCATCACCTTAGTAAACATCTTGAGGGCTGTGGTGAGACCAAAGGGTAGGGCTCGAAATTGTTAATGATTGGACCCTAGCCAGAAGTGGAGGAATCTCCCGGAGTTTCTGTGCATTTTTATGTGATAGTAAGCATCCTGGAGATCTAACAAGCACATCCAGTTGCTCTCTTGCAGGTACAGCATGATGGACTCTAGTGTGATCATCTGTAACTTCTCTTTGGCAACTGACAGTTTCAGGGTAGAGAGGTCCAAAATGGACCTTAAGTCCCCTATTTCCTTTGGCACCAAAAAGAACCTGGAGTAGAAGCCCAATCCAGACTGATCTGGTGGGACGGTTTTGATGGCTCATTTTCCTAGCAGCTTGAAAATTTCCTGTGCTGCTGCCTCCCTTTGTGTGGGTGGAATATCCAGGAGGTGTTTGGGAGATATGGGGGAACCCATGAAGGGGATAGAGTATCCTCTGGATATGATTTGAAGCAACCAGCGGTCCATTGTTATGGACTCCCATGACACTGGGTGCAAGGGCAATCGTCCCCGACTGCCTCCAGAGTAGAGCAGCTGGGCAACCTCTCAGGGTTGCTGCCCGATATGTCCAAGAATGGTTCTCAAGACCCAAAGTTTCACAGATCCCCTCGGCCTCTGGGCCGGTATCCATTCTGTCCCCCTCTGTCTCTAGGGGAAGAAGAGCCCTGAGTGTCCCAGGAATACTGAGACTTCTGGAACCACATATTCTTTTGCCCTCTCTGGTTCCAGGAAAAGGACCTTTGAGGGTTAGAGAAGCAGATCCCGATGGCAGACAGTGTCTTCCCGTCCTTCTCACTCTGGATTATGTCTCCTTGATGGTCTTACCGAAAAGAGTCGAGCCATCATAAAGGGCATTGGCAAAGGATTCCTTAAAGGGTTCGGATAATTGGCACAACCTGAGCCAGGTGTTACACCTCATGGACATGCCAGACTCAGCTGCCCTAGCTGCTCCTTCCATAGCATGGGAGAGGAGTCACATAGATGTATTTGATACTGCTTTCAGAGTTGACATTTCCTCGGAGAATGAAGCCTTGTCCTCCTGCAACATGGACTTGGGTGGAGACTCCTCCAGCTCCTTCACTAGGTTGCGTTGGAGTCTCATGACATGGGCCAAGTAATTCAGCGCCCTGATCGAAAAGGTAGCTGAAGCATACACCCGCTTCCCTAGGTGGTCCATCATCCGTGACTCTTGGTCAGGAGGGTGGACTGGGGAACTTTCTTCCATGATGTCCACTGTGGAGCCTTTGTTCCACGAAAGCCTATCAATGGGGGGACTTAAAACCTTATTAGGCCACTTGGGGATCAGCTCCACGGTATCTGGTTCCTTCCCCACCAGCGAGGTGATCAAATCCACTAAAGGATCCATGGGAGGGGACACCCAGAAAGTACACAGGACCATGTCGAAAGCCTCTCAAAACACAGACTCATCATAGGAGGGCCTAGAGGCAGACCAATCTCCCCGCTGGTGCAGGATCTCCATGATGTCTCCAAAGGAGACATCATTGGGAGGTGATCTTTGGCAGCCCTCCCCATCATTTAAATCTGTTTCCTCAGTTAGGGATTCGGGGGGAGTCCAACTGCCTCCTCTTGCTCGTATGCTTGTGAGGCATATCTCCAGTGGGGCTCTCAGGGGAGCGCTCACAAGGCATCTGTTCCTCTGGGGGAACCGTCTGGGGATCTTCGTGCATGGGCTGTCCCTCTGGTAAGACAATGGGGAGCGCAGACCAGAGCCGAGGGGGTCTGGGTGGAGTCCGAGGGAGAAGTCAGGGGTCTCAATCTGATGGAGAGGACCCTTTCTACCATATTGAATGCTGAAGGAGAGCGAACCTCCAGGTCTGACACAAGAATCGGTGCTGAACCCAAAGTGGATGGACCTCCAAGGGAGGGAACCTGGCCCAACAACATTGAAGCCGATGGAAAAGATTCCACTCCCCTGGATCCAACACCCAGACTCTGGCTCTAAAAGTGGCTCAGATCCGAGATGATACAGGCAGCTGACGGCATCGAGGAAACAAGGACCATTGGTGCCAACCCCCTGACCAAGGCCAATCTCGGACCCGAGAACTCTGAAGCCAAAGGTCAGATCGAGGAAGGAGAAATGGGTTGAAAGAAAGGAAGTGAGCTCCCCCTCCAGACGGGGGGGGGGGGCTGGCAAGACCCCCTTCTGGATCTGTGTATGGATAAAGTGCTTCATCATCTTATCCAGATCCATGTCCGATTAGAAGCGGGTCGACCGTGAAGAGGCCATGGACTCTGACCTGACGGGTTGGGAAACCTAGGCCTGGGTGACTGGACGTTCCTTCCTCCAGCTCCAGGGAGAACCTCAGAGACCGGAGCCGAGGAGAGTCATGGATCCATGCAGACTTGCTCTGGGAAGCGAGGTCCTGGGACCTCATCCTCTTTTCCTTCGTCTTCAACTCTCTCTCCTGCTCTCTACCTCTTCTCTGCTCTGCTACCACAGGCTTAGATGCAGGAGTTTGAGTCCCAGCTTGGGAGAGAGGAGGTGCCAGAGGAAGAGAAGCGGGAGAGGCAGTCACAGCAGCTGCTGTGACTGAAGCCGAAGATGAGTAAGGAGGATCAGTAGCAGGCAGAAGACCTTTGAGGTCCAACTTGGCCTTTCTATCCTTTAACGCTCAAGGATTGAACCCCGCAGAAATGGAGCAATCCACACTAAGGTGGGCCACACCTAAGCACAACACACACAGAATGTGGCCATCCGCTGGGTAGAGCTTATGGCCACACTCTGTAGAGCGCTTAAAGATAAGCTTTTCAGCCATTCTACAAGAAAAAGAAAAAAAGCCTTAAAAAAAAGTCAGGCAAAAAACTTTCTTTCTTTATTCTACAGACACACACCCACTCACCACACTAGAGAGAGACAACACTAAAGGCGGGGAGGGGCACCACAGACAAACTACTCTAACTAACTATCTAAACAAACCTACACTCGACGCCAAAGCGATGAGAGGGGAGAAAGGGTACCTACACTAACCTAAATCGGCTACAAGAAATGGAATTTTTCAAACTTACTGTAAGAATTCACCCACTGCTAGCTGGAACTCTGAAGACACAATGTATTACAAATCGTGGCAAATGAGATCTGGGGATGGAAGTCAGTGGAGGTGTATTATGGATAAGGGGAGGAGTCTGGAGTTGATGCTAGTAATATTTGCTTACTCGGATCTGATGCAGATCTGTATCCCACAGGCTGAAGATCAAATGAAGTAAACTACTTCAGATTATGTATTCGTCGCATGCATATTCATCGACAGCTAAACAGTGAAATTCATTACAGCAAACCATGAAAGCTTTCACAGGATTAAAAACAACTCAGCACAACTTTGCCCTTTTCCCCACCATAGTGCCATTTCAGAGTTGGTATATAAAGTTAGGGGTGGTATGGGGGATGCAGCCTCCCACATCTGATGGTGTGGGGAGCCAAAGCCCCCCACTTAGGTGGGCTTGATTTAATGCGATGTGTGTTCTGGAGTGCTAGGGGGCAAGTGGTTCCTAACCCTGGGAAAAATTCCATGTTTCGTTGTAATGAATTTAGCTGTTCAGCCTTTGTTGAATATGTATTCGATGAAGACATATTTCAATGAATTAGTATAGACCCTGTTCTGTCAAACTGTAATAGTATTTCATTTACGCAAAGAGAAGCACCAAAATAAAATATTAATTAAACACATATTAATCAGTCAGAATACTTTACTGTCTTTCCTACTAGTCCAAGTGCTATTTTTATCTAAATGTTCTTTTCTTTTTTTCTTTTCTTTTCTTTACATTTCTTTTTTTTTTTTCTTCACAACAATGGAATCCCTTTATGCACTCCCAAAGAGGTCCATTGCATGGCAAAGTAGAGGCACTTCCCAATAATGTGATAATGGACATACGAAGTACAAAAGAAACATTGAAAGTTTTAACCAAAACACTTCATACTTTAGCAATTGCTATTGTCCACATTAAATGTGTCACAGCCTGCCATGAAGCCCAGTTTAACTACATACAGTCTTCTTTTATTGGGGGGGGGGGGGTACCCCCTTTGAACTACAACAGCATGTTTTTGATTTGAATTCCAGCACCATTTTCCTTAAGTTCTCATACAAGTTTTCTGACACATCCATTGAGTTTCTGGATATTAAATTGAACATGAGTGAAGGCAACATCATTCACACTGAATTGTACAGGAAAGATTGTTATAGACCAACATATGTACATCGTATGAGCATGCACCCCTGACACGTTTTTAAAAATACACTGAAAGGCCAAGGGCTACGAATAGGTCGCCTACATGATAGGAATGAAGACTTTGAAAGAGCCCCTCAAAAAATGAAAACTGATTTTACTTCTAGGGGTTATAATGTGAGAGAGATTGAGAATGTCCATGAAAGTGTCAGGCACTGTAGAAATACAAGTGGGAAACCCTATTTTTCATCTTAAGAAAGCAATGATGCCATATTGGTAAAGAGGGGAAGGAGCAACACTGAAAATGCCATATTTTTTAGCTTAACTTATTCCAGTGATGACAAGAAAATCAAGGATATAATCCACAAACATTGGTCAATACTATGTACTGACCAACAGATACAGAGATTTGTGGGTGATAGACCATCTTTTATGTACAAAAATAAGAAATCATTAAAACAGAGACTCTGTTACCTCAAAACAACCAGCCAAATATGTAAAGTGAGAAAGGAATATGGAATGAGAAGATGTAACAGGTGCTCTTTTTGTAATTATGTTGACGTATTTGGTTCGTTTACACATCCCAGTAGTGGTAAGAGGTTCTTTCACCTACCCAAAGCTGACTGTAAATCAAAGAACTTAGTATACCTGGCATTATGCAATGGGTGCTGCTCATTTTATGTAGACAAGACAAGAAACATATGATAAATATTGTTCCACCCAAACGTACTTTTAGGTTTCAAGTTTTAGAGATAATAAATGCAAGTATTAATAAGGGGGATATTATAAATAGGACTTATCAGGAATAACTTAAATGGATTTTTACACTAAGAGCACACTGTGCCCCAGGGTTGAATGACAGTGTATCAATACAACCTACTCATAGAACTAGGCCCCTTAGAAAGAGATGAAATGTCTCTACTTTTATTTCTATTTTTACTATTAATTATATTTACCGGCATTAGGTAACAACATGATTGCATGCACTCTAGTTTATTACTGTATTTATGTAATTTCTATGCATGATACTTTATATGTAGATATCAATTGTTTTATCTTGTTTTTTATTTTTGACATTTCTCCTTTAAAGTTGTATCATGCTGTTGCCATGGCATTTAATTTACTTGGATGTACTTTAGATTGATTGGTTGTTGTCTATTTTTAACTTGTGTATCTTGAGTTGTATGTTAGATTTGATGAAGCTTACTGCGAAAACGCTTATCTACTGTTCAGCTTGTCATTAAAATTTGGTTTGTTTTTATCTATCTGCTGTGGACTACTTGGAATTCGTATTTGTTGGAATATATACTTTGTTGCTGCATTCCAGGTGGTTTATCTTTTCCAGGCAACATGCTTTGCTGTTTTGCTGGTGTATACATACAGTTTTTATTAACTGTCCAATAACATGAAATCACATAGAATAAAGAATACATTCAGCAGCTTGAGGTAAGCTTTTCACAAATGTAGTCTTCTGTTTTGCATAGGGACAACAAAATAGATGACCTCAAAAGCAGGGCCAGAGGAAACAATGGCCAAGAGCTTAGATTACCCAAAAATGTCTTCTTCATCTTCTTTCGGCTTTTTCCTGGTTAGGGGTCGCCACAGCAGATCACCTGTCCACTCATGATTGGCAGTGGAGTTTTATGGTGTCGAGTTGCCAGCCCGGCACACAACCTTCCACAGAAGGCACACTCATGCATGCACTCACACCTAGGGCCAATTTAGAGTGTCCAATCCACCTACAGCATGTCTTTGGGATGTGGGAGGAAACCCGAGCACCGGGAGGAAACCCACGCGACCACAGGGAGGACATGCAGACTCCACCCAGAAGGCACCCCAGCCGAGGATCGAACCGGAGAATCTCTTGCTGTGAGGCGGCAATGCTAAGCCCCCCTAGATTACACAAAAATGTAGGCAGCAGTAATGTCAGACACTTCATAGCAATAGAAATGCAAAAACTTTTAGGTGGCATGACTGCACTTATTACAGAATGGTACATAGAGGTGCACCAACTTTCAGAAATAATAAATACCTCAGTAAATTTATATTCAAATGTCTAAACTCTCTATATAGAAAGAATATGTTATAAACAAAGAAAGATCCTTAGGACCTGATATAAAAATTGCAGAAGCATCTGCATGGCTAGTCCCTGATTATAGTACTGCAGCATTCCTTAAACCAAAGCCCTGGCTCCATATTTAATCTATTTAGAGAGAAGGGCTACTAAGTTTATTTTTGATTTCTGGGTATATTTATCATCACTAATGTAGAGTAAACTAACAGCTTTTCTTCAGTTGAAGAAGTATACAATTATTTTGCATCCCTACCTGATTTAAAAAAAGACAGAGAAAGAGAAAGAGAGAAAGAGAAAAAGGCCACTACCCTCTCATCTGCCAACGGTCATAGCAACCAGGGTGAAAATATCAGGAGATCGACAAGGCATTCAAGTGCAACAGAGCCAAGGGTTTCACTCAAGGTTGCTATTAGTGTTTCAGATAGATTTCACTTTTTTGCCACTTCACAAAATGGTGCAGACAATGACTCTTGTAGAGATGGACATTTTCAGGACTGAGATCAAAATATATGAAGTGGAAAAAGCTGAACTTTCCTAAGATGATTTGGCTACTAAAGATCCTTCTGTTGTACAAGGAGCTGATAG
Organism: Protopterus annectens; assembly: GCF_019279795.1. Taxonomy (NCBI): domain Eukaryota; kingdom Metazoa; phylum Chordata; order Ceratodontiformes; family Protopteridae; genus Protopterus; species Protopterus annectens. Next base: position 194,137,375 of record NC_056748.1, on the reverse strand, counting down.
CATAACTCTCATCCCTAAGGAGTGAAAAGCAAAAATGCTTAAACTACTTCTTGTTGGTTTCATTTAGAACTTGCACAAACAATTCCCTAAAGAGGATGGATAGCCAATTGGGATTATTAATTCTCCTTCCTTATCCTTTTTTTTTCATTAACAAGTTGCAGTCGATTAATATTTTGCATGCTTTATACTAGTGAATCTGCATGGCATGCGGCATGCTATTCATGGCTATTTGTTTAAACTGCACGCACTACCCTTCACGTAACAAAAAATAAAACTGGTGGGCAATACTGCATTGCATAGATTTTGAAGTCTTCTAGAATAAATGATTCAGCCTGCACTGACATTATTTGCCTCACTTAGAACACCTTTTTTAATACCTAGTAAGTCATTTTATAACTTTGTAACAGATTAGTTTCCCAAGTCTGCATGAATTCATCCAGTGTGAATCAAACCTTTGTTCCACGGATTTAATACGTTTGCAGTTACCCCTTCCCAGTCCCCTCTCATCCTGTTTCTTTCAGTGCTTGATTACCAAGGGAATGCAAAATTAAGTAATTTATTTTCTTGTTAAATATATGCTTATATTACAGATCATAATATACTCTATGACTTCATACATACTTTTGTTAATTTGTTCTTTCATGAAACAAGCAGTCCAAGTTTGGCAGGATGGGGGCCATCTCAGTGCATTTCTTTCTTTACTTGATTTCTGTCTAGCAGCTCTGTCATTTTCCTGTCAGTTTGCTCAGATATGTCTTTATCTAACCATTACTGTGTCTTAGCTCACTAACACACACTCTCACTTAATAATTTGACCACTGGTGAGTTGGTTACAAATCAACCTGTATTATATTTCTCATGTAATATTAGGGTATATCAACACCACTCAAGAGGAAGTATTTTGAAGTACATCAACAGCCATAATGCAACACTGGTATGTGTTTGCGAAATTAAAATTAAGATAAAGGATAAGGAACAGATTTCAAAACTATGAAATGTCAGGAAACGGCAAGCCAAGGCAGTTCTTCACAAAAGGGTAAAATAACTGTAATGCTACACCAGGGTGGTCCAACATTTCTGAAACTCATAAAAAAACAGTGAAGAGGGGAATCTTGACAATCAAGACCTGCTCTTATAAACTAGTTTTTTGGAAATATTTATGGTCCCAATATCAATGACATCACACCCTTAACACACATTTTTAAGGCTATTTTTTACTTAAAGGCAAGGTGAATCATATCATAATTCCAAGTGACTTTAATACTGTACTTAAACTGGCTCTTGATAAACTGTAAGTAGGACAGCCAAGGCAACTTAAAACCTCCTGTCTTTTAAAGAACATTATTAAGGAACTAAATTTCATAGATGGATGGTGGGGGGGGGGGGGGGGTTCACTCCATGGAACAAGACTGTACATTCACAACCCCATAAAAAGACTTGGCTGGAACAATTGGCTTTTGGCTGCTATCATTTTATCATTTTATCTTATTAATGATAGACTCAACAATGAGATTATACCTACAATCAAGTCAGGCCATGCCATAGTCAAGAGAATGCTACGTTTTTTCCCTTTGCATTCCACAGCACCACTTTGGAGGTCAGACTCCTGTATACTTAAAGTTATCTACTACAGTCAAAAAGTTAAGTTAATGATAATCCAATTTTTGTCAAAATGGCAAAATGATTGATGTCATGAAACAGGCCCAGTGGGGTTAGTTTAAAATTGCTGTGGCATGCTTTGCACTCATTCTTATTAAAGAAAGAAAATTAGCAAGACAATGCAAACTTGATAGAGCCAAAATCAAAATAAGTCAGCTGGAAACAGATTATAAAGAAGGCGTATGCAAAGACTCACTCCAAGATATTAGAACAAATACTGAAAGAAGACTTTTAAGAAATCCTTAGTATCAAAGAACACAAGACATTTTTGAAAAAAAATAACATATTCTCCTGGTGCCTAAGGATTAACTTTACAAAAAGTCACTGCCAAAAGATTGAACGAAAGAAATATTGAAAATAGTGAAATGTATACTACAACTTTGTTGGTCAGAAACAATTCAGTAACCACTAATCCAGTTGAAATTAATAACATACTAACCCAAAAATATATTAAACCCTCCAATTTAGCAGTCACACTAAACCTGAATTTAATTTCAGATCTCTTATCACTAACAATGAAGCAACTGTCACACAAAGACTTTGAGAATGTAAACAAGCCAATATGACATTTTCACAGTCATTAAAAATGTATCCCCAGGAAAAGCACAGGACTAGACAGCATCACCTCAGACTCCCATAAAGAGTATAAGAGTATATGAGTACGACCTGTCAAAGACATTTTTGATGCGTATCAGTCACTTAAAATTTTCCCTCAAGAATCCTTAGCAGCAAAAAGTTTTACAGCCAGATTCAATAAAGCCTACATGGTAACACACCATTTTAGATTCAGTAAGCAGCTCTACATGGTGTGTAAAGCCCCGCGCAGCTGCGCAAACAAGGTAAACACTGTGGCATGCAAATTACAGCTTAAGCAGTTGAACCGTATGCTAATGGACCAATCCAAGATGGAGGAACTATTCAACAAGCAATAAAGCAACCATAGAGACTCAGTGCTGATTTTCCTTGCAACTTACAAAACCTATTAGAATACAGCCATGGAAAGGGACTATACCGTAACAATGTTAGGGACTGCTGTTGCTTTAATTAATTTGTATGTGTAAAAGGTTGAAGTCTATGATGCTGCTGCTAATAGACTAAGGCCAAGAAGAAGAAGAGTTTTCAGACACTGGGTAACTTATCACAACCTATATAATGTGAAAATTGTAGAGTGCTACAGGGTGCATAGAGACACACTACAGAAACTCTGCAAACTCTTACTTCCGCAACTTAGAGCCAGGAAGAACCAGGGGGGACCTATCCCAGTGTAGATAAGGGCATGTGTAGCACTTACAATCATAGGTACAGGCACCTTTCAGAGACCAACAGGGGACATGCTGGGGGTGTCACAGGTATTAGCATCCAGGATCCTCCATCAGTTTTTGAATGCTATACTGCAACATGTCGGTGACCATATATATTTTCCCTGTACTCTGGAGGATAGGGCCAGAAATAAGCAGGAGTTCTACCCTGCAGCACACTACCCTGAAGTACTGGGTGTCATAGACTGCACACATATAAAAATTAAGGCACCACCCAGGGAACAGGATGGGTCTACATTAATAGAAAGGGCTTTTACTCTATTAACTGCCAAGTCATGTGTAATATCAAGGGAATTACCTTGAACATGTGTGCTGGCAGCCCTGGTAGTTACCACGACCCACATATTTGGCACACCTCCCAACGGTATCAGATATTCTCTATGGGGCATATCCCACAGAGTCATTTACTGGGGGATGCAGGCTATCCACTGGAACCATGGCTGATGACACCCATCAGAAATGCCACACACCCACTGAAAAAAGCCATAATGAGGCACATGCTCAAATGATAAATATTATAGAACATCTGTTTAGGCTGCTGAAATCACTGTTCTGGTGCATGGATACATCCAGGAGAGCCCTGCAGTACAATCTATGAACATGTTCTTAAATGCTCATAGCTTACCATTGTACTTACTCAGGCCACCAAGAGGCATTGTTCAACCACTGCCTATCTTTTAATACAATCCAAAAGTACTGTAACTGTTCTGTTAATTTACCACTGCCCTGTTTTAGCCCTATTAATACTTACTATATTCTACTAAACTGCTACTGCCCTGTTTTCAGCTCCTAGCCCTTGTCAGCCCTCTGCATCCTTCTAATTTCACACATACAGTGTCTTATGCCAGTGCCTCCTTACCTCTGAGCTAGTTCTCAGCTTCACTTATAACTCTTTCTCTTTGCTGGCTTTCTTCCTTCTCCTTGGCTCTACCCACTCTGTTCGCCCTGCGGGCTCACTCTGCTCCCCTACCCTGCCCCCAATTTCCACCTGCCCCCACTACTCCTACTTTTATTTCAACCACTTCCCACCCACTCAAGACAACCATCCAGTCAAAGCCTTCCCCTCTTTACTCCTCCTCCTTTCACCCACAGTCAACCATCCAATCAAAGCCTTCCCCTCTTTACACCTCCTCCTTTCACCCACAGTAATTAAATGCATCACTAATTAAATACATCACTCTTTCACTACCCCCTCTCACCCCACAGCTCTTCTCTCCAACTACAAATCCTCCCATATTAAACTACCATTTTCTAACCATGCTTTCCTTACTGTTCCTAATACTCTGAACCCCCATCGCCCTCCTACTACTCCTAACAACTTTATACCATGCCAGATTCTATACCTCTAATCAGCTTCCACACTCTACTCCTTACCATAATCCTACACAAAACAATCTCCTCCCTCATGCAAATAATCATTTATTTTCCATCTCATCCTCTCTGTTTCAGCTCAACCCTCTGCACCTTTTTAATCCTAAAATTATTCCCACTACTGCTAAGACACTTAATCTTAAACAAATACTAGACCAACCAGAATACCATAAATCCAAACCAAAACACACTAAAATAACTTCCTTCAATAATCTCATCTTAGCTGGAGACATTTACCCCAACCCCGGACCTAACCCACCCACAAATAACAATTACCCTCCCCCTTCCTCTAAACTTTCATCCCCCTACAATAGTCTTAAATTTTTCACACTCAATGCCCAGAGTCTCAACAACAAAGCATATCAGTTTCAAGCATGGCTAAGTCATAACCAACCTGACATTGTAGCCATCTTTGAAACTTGGCTCAAACCCCACATCTCTGACTCTGAAATCCTACCCTCTGAATTTCACACTCTCAGATGTGACCACCCAAAGAAAAATGGCGGAGGTGTTGCATTAATCTATTCCAATCTACTTACCTTAATTCCCTTACCAAACCCCATTCCTAAATTCACCAATGCAGAACTAACAGTCGGTCTATTAAAAATGAATAATCAGAAAACCCTCTGTATCATCACCGTTTAAATCCCACCCGGAAATAACGTCTCAACTCTTAAAGACATACTTCAATGGGCCTCAGCTGAAATTAATCTTGAAACTTAAATACTAGGTGATATAAACATCGACTGGAATAAAATCAACAGTCCCATACCCTCCCTGTCTATTAACCTCTTTAACTTTACTCAAGTAACCCACGCCATCACCAGACCCAATAAAACAAATCCCCCAGGATCCACTCTTGACTGGATCTTAGTCACCCATCCAAATAAAATTACTAACTCTGGCACCATCCCTGACTCTATTAGTGACCACCTCCCAGCTTTCATTTACTGTGCAACTACCTCCAATCCACACCAACATCAATATATTCAGACCCACAACCTGAGTAAATTTGACCCCAAAACCTTCTCTAACTATCTCAAACAAATGAATTGGAACATTCTAAACACCCTTCCACTCGATAAAGACATATACCACTTTAATTCTACTTTCCTAGATGCTCTAAATTCCCCAGATCCACCAAGGAAAAAATAATAAAAACTATAACTGCTCTTTGGCTCTCCAGCTCCACCAAGGAAAAAAAGAATAAAAACTATAACTGCCCCTTGGCACCCCGGCTCCACCAAGGAAAAAAGAATAAAAACTATAACTGCCCTGTGGCTAACCAAGGAAATAAAGCAAATTATGCATCAAAGAGACAAATCCTGGAAGCTTTACCAAAAGAATAAACTTCCCGAAACCCTTCTCCAATATACACAGCTCATTAACTTTGCAAAAAAACAAATCTTCAAAGACAAAAAATACTACTACATTAAGCTCCAGTCCAACCATCCACAAAACCCTAGGCTTTTTTGGAACTCCATAAATGCACTACACAAAGCAGGCTCCAAAAATAATCCCTGTCCAGACCCAAGTAAATCTGACCTTGAATTAGCCTCACTATTCAACTCTTTCTTTATAGAGTCCATATCTGACCTGAAAACTTTTCCCAACAATGACCCATATCTTCTACATTCCACCTCATCTAATTCCCCAAATAATAATTTCCCCCTATGTTTGAGCTTAAACCTGTCTCCACTAACTACATAAAAAGACTTCTATCCAAACTTAAACCCTGTTGTGATGCACCTGACAACATCCCCTCTTCCTTTCTCGAGTCTGCTGCCAATGGTATAGGTCTCCCAATTAGTATCCTAATTAATAGATCCATAAAGGAATCCTATGTCCCTAAACTCTGGTGTTCCACCTTTATTCTTCTTCTCCACAAAGGAGGCAAAAACACTAACATTTCAAACTTCTGCCTTATAGCTCTTCTCTCTCCAATCTCCAAAATCCTAGAAAAATGCATCCACCTCCAACTTATCCCTTTTCTGACTAAAAAACAACTTCTTACCCCTACTCAACATGGCTTCCAACTAGGACATAGCACCATAACACCTCTACTGTCAATCAAGCCTGAAATTCTGGGAACTTAGTATCCACAGTGCTCCTAGATCTCTCTAAAGCATTCAAAATTGTTTCCCATAAGCACCTTCTAAGTCACCTCTTAAACCTAAATCTCTCCCAAAACACACTTTCCTGGTTCTCAAGCTGTCAAATAGATCTCAGGCTGTGAAATGGAAAAAGGCACCTCACCTTTCTTCCCCACCCCTACCGGAGTACCGCAGGGGTCCATCCTCGGACCAGTGCTGTTTAATATCTTATCAATAACTGTCACTCTGCTTTTCCTAATGCCAAAGTCATCCAATATGCAGATGACTCTGTACTTGTCTGCTCTGCCTCTAACCTCCCTGAACTCCTATCTAAAACTCATACTGCCTTCTCAACTACTGAGATCTGGATGCGCCAAAATCACCTTTCTCTCAATGATAACAAATCTAAAATACTACTATTCACACCCTCAAAATCCTTCTCTTTTCATAAAAATTCCTTCCAAGTCCTTAGCCAAAGCAACTCTCTGATCAAAGTTGTTCCTTTTGCCAAACTACTCAGTGTAACTATAGATGATCACCTCAAGTTTGACATCCATATTCAGCAAAATATAAAGAAAACCCACCAAAAACTAGATATGCTATACAGGAACAACCACTTCCTCTCTACTTCTACCAGGTATACTCTGGCCTCCTCTTACCTCCTTTTCTCACTTCTGTATGGCACCCCGCTACTAACTAACCTATCCTCTTCCATCACTTCCAAACTTGAAAGCTGTTATAACAACATTTTTAAATTTGCCAACATTCCACTCATCACTGTGTTACCCTCTAATCCCTCAACTGATTAGAATTCACAAATGACATGGACTTCCTCCAGCTCACTACAGCACATAGATTAATATTTATTCCATCCAAATGCCCCGCTCTAACTAACATCCTTCCCCCATACACCCCAAATAGAACTCTCAGATCTGAACATCAAAACTTAATTACTGTCCACAAACCTAAACATCCTGCTGGACAACTTCTCCTCTCCTTCTCCTTAGGTAAGAAATGGAACTCTCTCCCTTCCACACTAAGGACAATGTCAAACACAAACAACTTCAAAGCTCAGCTTTACACCTACCTCTCCTCCAAATGGAAATGTAAGTGCATTCTCCCTACCTAGAACTCTTTAACAAAAGCCCCTGGGAGGGTATCCTTCTGAGTTCCTAAGCACCTTATAGCTGACCTTCTATAGCTAATTTCCATATGATCTCTCACACTCTGTAAATAGCTTTTGACTTTTGACTTTAACTGTGTGAATTTGTTAAAATGTATCTGCACGATATTTTTCCACTATGGGCAATATTATTCACGTGTTGTATTATTTGATATGTATTTGTACTTGTACTTTTATTTTTATTGGACTGCTATCTTTACTGTAATCTGTTTCGTGGTGCTTTTCCCCCGAAGCCTCCACTTAAAACAGGCTCTCTGGGCCCAGTGGACTTCCCCGGTAATCAAACTGGAAATAAATAATAAACATACATAGTATGTGCCATGCTACACATCATCAGCTTCAGCATGATCAACAAGGGAAGGAGAAAACATCCCACCATCAATGCCAAGGTCACCTCAGTCACATACAGATGATCAGTCAGAGGGGGCTCTAGCAGCTGCTGTTGGTGTAGGCAGACATAGGCATGCTCAATATGCCCTTGCATTGGCTAAAAGACAATGTATAGCACACTCACTCACTCATCACCTAAGGGCCTAAAACCTTCCTCCTACACACATCATGTAATAACATTGAGGCTAGGCAATTGTCACAACCTTTACCTCCCAATTTATTGACTATGTATTGCTTGCATTAGACAGAGCTAGCCCTGATCTAAAACTGTTGCAGGTGCTGGATTTACAAGGTAAGTGTTGAACTTGACATTATACAACACGCTCCAGGTTCAAGATTTACCTTGTAAATCCAGCATCAAAGACTTACACAGTCATGCATGTCAAAAGTAGTGCTGGCCACTGCATGCTCTCAGTTTAGCACCATTTGTTTGTACTGGAAAATCATTAAACAGAGAGTTTTTTAGGCCCTTACGTGGTGAGTGTGCTATGCATTGTCTCATTCATTGATCATTAACAATAAAGATGGAAAATGTTGATGCTATCAACTGTCTAATCAATATAAGTCAAAGGTACAATTAGCAGTTGAACATCGCAAATGCAGATATACTAAGCATGGTCAACTCCGCATCCTGAGCATCAGACACAAAGCTTATGTATCCCTGAATCCAAAAGATAGAAAACAGGGATTCGGCACAGTTATCATCACTTGAACAGGATGCTGGGGGCAGAGCAGGAAGCCTAGGCTGACACAAAAGGCCAGTGAGTGTATATTAGTAAGAAAGAGAAGTAGGGAGACATTTGGATAAGCCAACAAATGGCCAGTGAGACAAAATGAGTTTTAAGCTGCATGGCTGAACCATGAAACTGTTTTGTGTAAGTCTGTAGGGGTCCTCCAGGTGAAATTGGTGTGTGAGTGTCTGCATGGACACAGCCAAGCTCTGTGCTAGCTTTAAATCTTGGTATGTTGGACAGGTGTGAGCTGTGTATGGTAGAGATGCAGTTCATTGTTGTCCCTGACCACAAGAGCTGGCTCTGCCAGGAGTTGCATTGGCATGTTCAAGCCCATGGCAGATGTACCGCTGCCACCTGAACATGACTGATGTCTGCTGGATGAACTCCCCTCATGGGGACACCAAGGACTATAACCCCATGGCCTTCCATGTCTGCATGTGGGCAGCTCACACACACTGAAGGAGCAGTGGAAGTACTGCCAGTATGGAAGTGTGATAGGTCATGGCCATGTGGCTGACCACCCATGAGGATGCCATCCTTCTCACAGCAGATGTTCCATCACAGACACTGCTCATTCCAATGTGTCGTTCATCTGATCCATTGAACTGGCAACTTGATGGATGCAGTCACATATATTAGCCTATGCCACATCTACACCCCCAAGCATTTCTCTGTAGCACCTATGGGCATGTGCCTGTGCCTCCATGATGGCCATGAACATACACTGAGTGACATGGGAAGACACACCTGGATCAGATGGATGATGGACAGCAGGCCTCCTCCAAGCACCCCTAATATTTATTTATTTATTTTACATTTGTTTACTGGGATAGTCCAATTGGATATATGTCCATTTTTAGTGCATGCTTGGGGAGAAAGGCTCCAATTAGACAAATTACAAAGATAACATTTAAAAATATAAAATATAAAAAGTATAAAAACAATGTTTACAACAAAAAATAAAAAACAAAGTGATTATGTACAATGGTTCGTGGTGTTCCCTAATAGGGATACACAATTCACATGGTCAGACACAATTAAATGCAGGAGACATTAGATAGCATACAGAGCTTGGTGAAATAGTTACCTATTTGATATTTAGACATTCTCCTTTCAATATTTAACTTAATCAGGACTGGTACACGTGCAAAGTCAGTTCATTTTGAGATACTGTTTGAGGTTATTTTTGAATAGACCTATGGAGGATTGTAGGGTTAAATGGTTTGGAAATGAATTCCAGGTTTTGCCAACAAAGTTGGCAAACAGGGATTCACCAGCAACATTGTTAGCTTTGTGGGTCTGGACGAGTAGTTTGTTGGCTGATCACAGGGATCTCAAGTTGCTATAGGGCTTAATAATATTTATGAGTGAGGGGGTATCCTCAGGGTGGTACAAAATTTTGTGCGCTATTTGGAGTTGATTGAATTGAATTAGACTGGGCAGTTCTAGCCACTCTAGTTGTTTCAGGTTCTGGCAGTGGTGGGTTCTGTAAGTGGAGCCAGTGGCAAATCTGGCAATATGGTTGCAGCTATGGGAGAGCTTACCTAATTCCGATTTGTTGAGGTTTTAGAGTACCGGCGAGGCATATAGAAGAGTCGAGAGTAGGTGTGACCGGGTGATTGCAGTCCTAGCCAGTGGAGTTAAAAATGTTTTGTTTCTATACAGTGATCCAAGCTTCTTATTGATGATCTGTATGGTTTTGTTGACCTGTAGGTCAAATTTAAATTATTTTCTATGATAACCCCTAGAGGTTTAGTGTGTTGGTCTGGGAGATAGTGGTACCATTGTTAAACGTGACAGAGAAAGAAAGTGTGGCAGATCTGCTAGAGGGGGTGAAGAGTAGAAGTTTAGTTTTATTGGGGTTCAGCAGTAGGCATTGGTTGGTGAACCAGTTCTCAATAGTGTTGAATGTATTTTGGATTAGGGCTTGCAGTTTGGATGGGGAGGTAGCTGAGCAGATCAGAGTGGAATCCTCTCCATATTGAATGCAGGTAGCTAATAACCCTCCTGCATAGCACCTCACCCACAATTTAGCTACAGACATTGTCAACAGGCACTGAAGCTATAGCAACCACAGTTCCCTGATCAATTGTCTCGCCCTCCACCTGTCCAATATCTGTGGCCTCACTGGAATAGGTAGACATAGGCCTACTGGCTGTGTCTGTTGGAATTTCAGGGGATGGCTGTATGTCAACTTCAGATTCAACCTCTGCACCTCCCTGAATGTACATCTGCTTGGCCACCATCATCAATAGAGTCTACTGATACTCTGCCATCAGGTGGTAGAAGTTCCACACTTCCACTGTCAAGATCACCTGTAATAATAGGTTCATAGGTTCATAGGTAGGTACTAGGCTATCCGCCCAAGGGCACTTATAAGCCTAGCCAGAGTGTGTCAGCTTTCACCGCCCCATTGATTAATTAACTGATCCTCTGTCAAGCAGAGCCAATGAAGTGATCCCAGAGGTGTATTTCCTGTTACCCATCCACTCGTCGATGTTTATCTTGAAGAGTGTTAGTGAGGGGCTCTGCCTAATGTAGTTTGGAATTTTGTTCCAAAGCATGGGGAGTCTCGGTGACAGGAATCTATCCCTCCAGCATGTTCTATTTATTGTTGTAGTGAGGTTTAGCTCACTAGAGCGTGTGGCTTGCAGTGACTTGGATTTCTTTAGGTGGAGCATGTCCATCAATTCTGAGCTGGACATGGCTTTGTAAGTCAGGTAGAGATCACCTCTGAGCAAACGATATGCCACTGAGTACAGCCGGAGTTTTTTCAGTCAGGCTGCATAGGACATATGTTTGAGGCCAGTAATCCTCTTGGTGAGGTACTTTTGTGGTCTTTCCAGCTGTTGGAAGTGTCTTGTGAGGTGCATCCCCAATGGGGCATTGTACTCTATGATGGGCCTAATAAGTGACGAGTAGAGGGGCACTATAACCTCTTTATTTCTAGATGTGAACCTTTTAGTAATTAGATGGGCCACATAAAAGGATTTCCTAACTACTTTGGCAATATGATTGTCAAAAGAGAGATTACTATCTACCTGGGTCCCCAGATCTCTTATTACCTCTTCTGTATTAAGAGGGCTGCCACCTATGTGGTAATTTGTGGGTATTTTGTTTTTCCCAAATGGGATGACTATGCATTTTTTGGCATTTAGCTTGAGGCCATGACTTTGACACCAGGTGTCCATCTCAGTAAGGCCCTTTTGGAGGATGTCCGAGTCAGCCGGAGAGTCATTTATGGCTCCCAGTTTGCAGTCATCAGTGAACTTAGTTAGCCATCGTCCTCCTGTGTTTGCCTGTACTTCTGAGAAGTATATGCTGAACAGTAGGGGTCCCAGGACTGAGCCTTGCGGGACACCACTTGTGACTGGTTTAGAGTCAGTCCTGGAGCTCGCTATTCTTACTGTGTGATTTCTGTCTGTAAGACAGTTGGCAACCCATCTCACATGATGTAGGGGTTTATGTTCAGGCTGGTGAGGTTTTCTATAATACCCGAGTGGGGAATGGTGTTGAAAGTTTTGGCGAGGTCAAGGTAGGCTGTGTGAACCACCTTTCCCTCATCTATGGCCTTGGTGACTGTCTCGAAGAAGTCAACCAGGTTTAGTAGGCATGATCTGCCCTTAACAAAGCCAAACTGGGTCGGGCCAAGTGTTTGGAGGTTCCCAATGTCTTTATTAATGAGTTCCATGATGATGCGCTCCATAGCCTTGCAGACCAGGCTAGTCAGGCTTATGGGGTGATAGTTACAAGGGTCAGCTGTGTCCCCTCCTTTATGGAGTGGAATAACCATTGCTGTGTGCCATTCTATGGGCACATAGCTTGTGGAGAGGCTGAGGTTGAACAGCGTGTTTAGGTGGGGGGTTAGTTCATTCTGTACTTTGTGCAAGATGCAGCCTGAGACACCATCTGGCCCATTTGATGCTGTGTTTTTGGCTTTTGAAAGGGCTATTTTCACCTGTGTGTCTGTGATTTCCGGGACACTACACTTTTCCGGTATTGTTGTGGGCCCTTTTGGGGGTGAGAGGGGTTTGACGTTTGCACTGAATCTATCTGCCAGGATGTTGGCAATATTAGTAGTTTCAGTATATTTTGTGCTATTTTGCACTAGTTCCGTGCATATCTGTGAGTTACCACGTAGATTCTTAACATAGCTAAAATAAGGCTTTGTGGTTATCTTTTGAATCCTTGGCTGTTTTTCTTTTGAAGTTAGCCTTGGATGATTTAATAAGCAACAAACACAGGAAAAATTAATACCTAAACTACTATACTCCAATATATGCTAACAAAATAACAGTGCTGCCACTATTACACAGTACAGCAATACACACAACAGTCCTGACATCAACATCACACACTAAAGAATCTCTTTGAATTGTTTATCAATACTGACATAAAAATGTTAGGCTTACCATCTGCAGATGAGGGTATCCTCTGCATGCCAGATGGCCCAGGAAAAAGTTAAGCAAAAGGTAAGGACAACATCATCACAATTAACAGTAACACAGGGGGGTAATATTTTTTCCACTTTATATGTCCATTAACTATACTTTCAACAAGAACTTGGATGACAAGTCAAACCTAAGCTCATGTGTAACCAGAATGTGTCTTCAATCCCCCAGAAAAATTCTTGCAAAAAAGAAGTAACATATTGATTTAAACGGTTTTACTATACATTATTGAATGACTGAGATGCCAAAGCCTACCTGGAAGCTGTTCCTGGGATATGCTTGCTGTCCCTGAAACAGTAGCACAAATGTCAAAGACATGCTGTTCTGTACTTTCCTGGGACCTGTCTGGATCCCTGACAGTGGACAGGACGTTTTCATTTGGTCTTAGTGGTGGCTCTGTAACAGGCTAGCCGGTACCCATCTGAACATGGCCCACTGCAGCAGCTCTCCTCCATTCAGATGAGATCATGTCAGTGGCCCTATGAAGCACCTGCTCATATGTCCTGCAATGGCTACCCATGGCATTAACATCATTGACAGTCTGCTGCCAAATCTGCATTCTGCGTAAAATATCTCCTCATCCCCTTTCAATCAGAGAAGCACCATGTTGCCTAAAAGCATCAACAATTACTTGATTTTCAGCATCAATGAAGAGTGGTCTTTGAGGATTGAGACACCTGGGCATAGTTCAAGATGTCCTAAAAGAAAACAGAAGGATAATACACATAAGTATCATATAACTACAAAATAACTGTTCCCACATAAAACAGATAAGGTAGCATTTCAGTATTATCCACTGGAGAAACATAAAAGTCTAGAGATTTGAAATGCAAGCAACATCCTAAATGCAAACAAGGAGAGTAACAATAGCAACATATCCTTGTTTGTGCCATAACAGAAATGTAGCTTTGCCACCCCCCCCCCCCAAGAAAAAGAAGAGGTCAATGACACATTTTGCTAGCAACCATCTTTGAAATGCTAAAAGTGCTATGAGATGAAATGTCCCTAAAAAACGTCTACAGATTTAACACAGAACATTCCACTTTATGGTATTGCCAATCATGTATACCTGTGAAATTCCCTGACAAACATGCCCATGGCATCAGTACACTTCTAACTAATGTATACAGATAAAAGTTTAAAAGCATTTGCTACAGATTTTTTTCTTAATTACATTCCAGCATATACAGCATGTAGCTGACAAAATGCAAGCATACCTTCTCTAGTTCAGTAATCCTCTTTGCAGATATGTCACAAAGTAATAGCCTCTTTCCTGTGTTCTCCACATAAGCAAGTTTCCACACCTTCAGTTTCCCTAGCTACATGATTGTCTTTTCATAGTGTAGATTCTGCGCTGTTAGCATTGTGAAGATTCAAATCTGGTTTGAACTAATTAGAACTGCTGAATCTCAAATACTTGGCTTTGTATAGCAGATGTAAACATAGCACAGGCACTCCCTCAGTGTTTGATTTTAATGGATTGCATCTGTGAATGAAAACTGGTTGAGAGAAGGAAAACACAACACACTGCAGGCTGCCCTACATCCAGTGGATGTGTCAGGTTAGATTTGCAAAGCATTAGATGTAAGGTTGACAATGTAAGTAAGAAGCCCACAATTCACAAGTTCTGCTCATTAACATCCAACCTCCCGTTCATTTGTTGGCAACTGCATATGATATTATTGATATTTAATATCCTCACACACTTTAAGGACAATGATATAGAATGGCTTATAGACTATATGTCTCAGATTACTGGTTAGAAAAGAGAAAAAATGACCAACAGACACAGAGGGGTAAGACAGAGCTGTATATTTTCAAGCAATAGTCATAACTGGTTGTGTGATCACTTGGTAGACTACATCCACAAATAATGAATTTACAAATAATAGTTGTATGGTTTCACTTTTACTGTGGATGATATTGCAATTGGTTGTATGCAGAATGATTTTAGTTCCTTGCTGTAAAGCTGTTTGTGTGACAAAGTGGGATAAGGTTCCCTTCCTGTATTCTGAAGGTTCATAGCAGTGAAAGTTGAAATCCTTGTTTATGTAGAAATATCGGGTCTATATTACATGATTGAAGTTTCAAAACTTTGAATCTGATATGGTCGACACCATATAATCGAAGTTCTGAAACAGTGAAAATGTAATAAAACACAACAACCTACAAAAACAAACCATTTAAACGCTCTATGCAAGGGGCAAGCCCCCCTGTGCCCCTCACACCCCCGCTACTTCAATATACCGACATCGAGATCGCACTACAGTGCAGAAAAGGGAAATCTTCCCTTTCTGTGCTGTATGGAGATCTCCATTAAAAGATTCTAAGTTTAAAAACTTCGATCATATGGTGTCGACCATATCAGATTCTAAGTTTTGAAACTTTGATCTTGTGATATAGACCCAGAAATATCTCATGTGCACCAGCATTTTCTAGTGTGTATGCCATAGATTGCATTTCATCATTTCAACTACTTGTCCTTTTTTCTTTTTTTTTTTCCTTTTCTTTCTTTTTTTGGGAGGGGGTGCAGCCAGTGTTTGTGTGATGCGTCGCTTAGTGCAATCACTGGAAAGAGAGGAAAATGAATGTCAGGTTTGGCTGTGCTTATTTCATTTCCAGGAAGCACAGCAGTATGCAAACTGGATTACTGGCCCACCCAGGAAGCAGATAGAACACCTACAGAACACCTGCAAATAGGGCATCTGTAAAAGGGCAAAGGTAAAAAAAACAATACATTGTTGCAATTTCTGTATTTTATAGTGCGACTGGCAGCTTAGTAGCATTGTGCAGCAGTTAGCAAGCTTCCCCAGCAGCTGCAGTCATTGAACACCTGCAGACAGGACTCAGACAGCCAATAATTGAAACTGGATACATTCAATTAATACTGTTCGGCACCTCGCATACCCACTAAGTGGCATTGCATGGCAGTTAACACACAGACCTTAAGAATGATTAGTAAATTATGGAACATCATGTAACTAGTCCTGTGGCAGCAGGTGTAAGTGTAGGACTGGAGTATAGATAGCCCTGGGTTCTAGTACAGGGTGTGCAACCTCTTTTTACTATTGTGACAGTGCAGTTTATAGCAATGAACTGAAAAACAGACAAGTGTTATTTCAACATTCTTGTAGCAACAGATGTAAGTGTAGGATTGCCATACACACTTCTGGGTTCTAATACAGGATATTCCAGACATTTTTATATTCACTCTCATTTATAACACTTTAGATAGAGTTGATAAGAATTATATGTATGAGGGATAAAACACCCTTATTGTGTTTTCAGATGTATGACTGAGGATATACTGTGTACTATATTTCTGTAAGGATAATTCTGCTATCTGGACTTGCATGGCCTTCACAATTATATAAGACACATACACAACTGGATCTATATCCAATAACTTGTCAGGTCACACACCTACATGTGTTACAGCTCAAACTGTCACCTGTGTTTATGTATCATTCCTGACTATGTCTGCACAGCGTTTCTTCTGTTGCAAAGATGGAAAATCAAAAAAGTATTTCGGCTTTTCCCGGTTAGGGGTCGTCATAGCGGAAATCAGGTCTGCTAATGATTGACAGTGGATTTTACAGTGCCAATTTGCCAGCTAGAAGCCCAACCTTCAAAGAAGACACACCCATTCACGCACGTACCTACTTGCATGTCTTTAAACATCATGCAACCATGGGGAGGACATGCAGACTCCACACGGAAGGCGCTCCAGCCAAGAATCGAACAGGAGAACCTCTTGCTGTGAGGCAACAATGCTAACCGCTGCACCACCACGGCAATTCTCAGAGATCTTCCAAAGATGGAAAATCAATGCTGTAGAAAAAAAATGTTTTGCCTTTTAAGCCTAAGTTTGAATCCCACAGTATAAAAGTCAATTTTCTCAGTGTATAAAGGCAAAAACAAATGTGTCAGGTCATTAAATGTATGCCTCCAGTGCTTGTCTGCAAACCTAACTCAATTAACAGCTATCTTCCAATATCCAGTGTATATTTCCAGGCTGCATTGGTAGACATCCCTCAAACTAAGGCTACGTTTCAGATTACCCTTCCAGTTTCAATTATTTAATCCCTCCCTGTTTAGCATTGCTTCTATCCTCTTAACATCACACAAATGTGGTTGGCATCATTGCTTGGTTTTGTGTACTACCAGTAAATGTGATAGCTGGAATTGTCAGGAAAGCATCAGTTTCCAGAAGTTCAGGATATTTATTGGACTCCTGGTAAAGCACCACAGCCAAAGGCTTCTGCAGGGGGACTCTTCTGACTCCCAGTACAAGTATGGGGCATGGAATAATCTGACCCAGGCTGTGTCCAGTGCCACTGATATCCCAAACACTGGAAAACAATGCAGGTATCATTTTAATGACCTATACAGGAGAAAAAGGGATACTCTCAACTGTTGGTTGCAGGAATTTGAGACTGTGGACATACCACAGCTGTGTTAGTATGTCAATAAGAGAGTACTTGTAAGACTTAGAAACCTGAATATAGGCAAGACTGGCATGCATAATGCTCTTCTGTACTTTGCTGTTCTTTCCCCAGCTGCCACTGAACATGAGTTCAATCATCAGGCTCCTGTTGCTCGATTGGATAGACTGAGGGAAGCGAGTGGTATGTAAGCAGCAGAAGAGAAGTGTTATTGTAGCATTAAATGTTAAAGATAGCTTTTTTGGTCTTTTATAAAGTTGTATCAAATTCAGCATGCATATCCCAACTGTAAATGCAAGTATGCATACATTAGTCTGTAACACAAACCAATTGTAAGAGTCCAATATTAGACTGTAGTCAGAGGTTGTAGGTTCAAATACCACAGTTCACAACTATACAATACCTTTATTTCTTCAATAATATTTGCATTAAATTAAAAAATATATCAGTGGCACAAATGTCTTGCTGTAAGCTGTATTCTGTCTAACTGGAACATGCATATGTGCAATATATGCACATCTCAATGATTACTTTCAGCAGTCTGTAGTACAGTGTGCATTTGTTAGGGTGCATACTTAAATGTAATACTTCAGATAAAAGAGTTGTATAATTGCATTAATGCATTGTATGTTACATATGATGGCACAAATTTTATCTCTTTTTTCTCTCACCCCCATCCCTCTCTCTCTCTTTTTTTCATTTTTTATTATGTGTCATCAAAATGTCTCCATATTATCCATGTGTGCCACATCACTAAATACTATACAGCACATCAAGGAAGGTCAGCTACAGTGGATCAGCCTGCCCCAGCTCCACTGACTACAGCATGTCTGGGAACCAACTTGGCAGCACTACCTCTGCTGCCCCTGCACTATCTGTGCCCTCAGGTAGTACTGCCCTTTTGTCTGATGCAGTGTTGCCCTCAGGGAGTAGTCATGCAGGTGGTGTTTTTGTCACTCAGATGGAGTTGCCAGGGATGGTGAGTAGGTTCATGCATGGCACCACTGGTGTACACCTAAGCCAGATGGACAGGCTGCTCTCCCTCATGGTTCATAGTAGGAGGAGGAGATGTCAAGCACTCCAGCTGTCAGCAGAGTAAGGGGACAGTGATGACAGTCCAGTAGGTGAGGACTTGATTCTCACTGTCTCCAAGCTTGTTGTCCATTAGCGTGAGTTGTCCCCTCCCTCACCCCAATCATGGTGTCCCCCAACCTTTTGTGTCTATCACTGTCCCTGTCTCTTATCTTGTTTGTCTTGTATGTTTGCATTTGCTTCCTCACCTACTCAACTTAACTGACCCAGACATACCAACGTCCCTTACCCAGCAGTCATCTCTTACTGAAATTTAAAAAAAATGGGCACCTGTCCCAAAAATAAGGCACCTGTCCCAAAAATAAAAAGTCCCATACATAGCCCTCCATTTTGCACACGTCTTCTTGACACACTTGACTTGGTCCAATTGGCTATAAAACATGATTGCGTTGTTGTCATTTCTCTTTCTGGAGGTGACAGTCCAAATTCAGATAATATTCTACACATATATTCAGTTTACACAGTTTACACTTTTAAAGAAATAGACAGCTATGTTTTTTTCCTCCCTCCCTCCTGCACATTCCTGTATTGCTTTCCCTTTGTTCTTCCCCCTGCTTACTCCCCATTTACCACTTTCCTATCTACCCCATTTTAACAACTTTAATCTAGTAAGAAAATAGAATCAAACACAACACACATAAGTAGCAGAAAAAGCAACAGATCCCTTCACTTTTTCAACTCTGTTTTTGTGTGGAGTTCTCCATCATGAACCAATGTGCAGCGACAGTGAGCGGTGGTGTAATGCTGCAGTTATCTCCATGCAATGCCGCTTAATCCTGCTATGCCATGCCAACACACAGCAACACAGGTACTATAAAGAATTCATGTCATTGCATTATGACTGTTTTTTTTTCAAAGTCTTTAGAAGTACTGGATATACCTGGATTCGAACCCTGTATCGTCTGGGCTCAAAAAGAAATGTGTCAATGCATTTAGTCCTGCTGCCATAAAGTCAGTTAAGCAGCAGGTGTGTTTCATAGACTCAATACTAACTCTCAGACATTTTCCAATGCAGGTAATGTTTATGCACTGCGTAACTACATTCAAACATGTAAAGAATTGAAAGTGAGTATCTTGTATGGGCAAACACTTTTCCAACCATCGCCCAAACCTGCTGCTCACCTCTCTATTGAAAAGGCAATATTATTATGCTTCTCTGCTGTTTACTGTCAATTTCCTGTCTATGACATGACATTACAAGTGGAAATGTAACAGACTGATGGCCCTATCTAACAATATAGTAAAAAACCAAAAAATGTCCAGCACCAAGGTTGAAATTATTAAGAGTTTAATGTGGCAGCTCCAAAATAGAAATAAAAATGAGCAGCAGACCGGTTTTGGCCAAAAATTAGCCTTCCTCAGTGCTATAACTATAAAAAGCACACACATAAGTTTAAATAGTGAACTTGATTACAAAATAGCATCTCACTGGACAATCAATTTACCACATTCAGGCCAGGTTTAAACAGACCTCCCAACCTGATAATCCAACTGATTTCTTTTTTATTTAACATAGTATGCCAACCAAGTTTAGATATTCTGTTTCCTATAATAAAATAAAATAAATAAATAAATAAACAAACAAATAAATAAATGTTGTTGTTGTGTTTTTCGGCTTTTCCCGGTTAGGGGTCGCCACAGTGAAACTCCAGTCCGCTAATATCTGGCAGTAGATTTTTACGTGCCGAGTTGCCGGCCCTGATGCACAACCTTCAACGAAGGTACTCCCATTCACGCATGTCTCCACACAGAAGACGCTCTAGCTGAGAATCGAACAGGACAACGTCTTACTGTGAGGTGACAATGCTACCGCAGCACCACCACTGCAGTAGATAAATAATCCTGTCAATAATGATAAATTTAAACTGGTGTGGGACATGGTGTGTTTAAATAGTGAACTTGGCATCCTTTTATTTCTTATGTCACTGAGGTGCTCAGAAATATGAACCTTCAATGACCTAGATGTTTGCCCCACATAAAAAGCAGAGCAGACCAAGTAGCCAGATATATGACCCAGTCAGTGCTGCAGTTACCCAAACATGAAATGTCATAAACCTTGGAAGTGTTGCTGCTGGTGAATGCTTTCCTATTGAGTAAATGTGTACAGGCTGAACAGTGACCGCAGGGAATGCACCCTACCAATTTGAGCCCAACTAATGTGACCTGCTGTGTGTTAGAGGGCATCTTATGTTTGTAATAATTGAAACAGGAGCCCAGCGTGGGACCCCTGCAGTATGAGAAAAGACATTTTGAAGAAAGAACCTCACAAAGCTTATCATTTGCCATAAGAATGTCCCAATGGAGATTAATGATCTGCCTGAAAGTGTTGATGTTACACCCAAAAGTGGTAACAAGATGAACCGACTTAACTAGATTGCTATCCTTGGAAATATATTTATATTGTACAAGGAATGTCTAGGTTGTTGTGAGGCAAATTGACTCACCTCATTTATGTTATGAATATCATATCCTCTCTGAAGCAATCTGTTTTTCAAATCGTGTTGATAAAAATCATAGGAGTTTTCAGAAGAACAAATGCGTGTTATCCTTAGAAATTGGGATTTGGGGATGTTGTGGATGATGTGTCGAGGGTGATGACTACTGGCA
Source organism: Protopterus annectens (assembly GCF_019279795.1). Lineage (NCBI taxonomy): Eukaryota > Metazoa > Chordata > Ceratodontiformes > Protopteridae > Protopterus > Protopterus annectens. The sequence continues at coordinate 194,116,031 of NC_056748.1, read as the reverse complement.
TAGAGTAAGGTGTTGTATTGAGGATGTTTATGAAATACCTCAGTCCTGAGTGTGTGATCAACCTCTCTAGTGATGGTGACATCCAAAAATGTAATTTGTTTGATGTCAAAATTTAATGTAAATTAGATGCCCCACTTATTCTCATTGAGGTACTGTACAAATTCCTTTACATATATATCATCCCCCCTCCACACCATCCAACAATCATACAGATATTGCCGCCAAATATAAATTTTATCATGGTATAAGTTATGGCCGACGTTATAGATAAGTTGTTCCTCAACATAACCCATGAGGAGGTCTGCATAAGTGGGGGCAAAAGAAGCCCTCATAGCAGTATCTTTTTCCTGCCAATAACATTTGCCATGGAAATAAAACACGTTCTTAGTTAACACATGTCCTGTGAGGCAAACAAGTAAGGTATTAAAGTCAGGGGAATATAGATTGGTTTTGTCTAGCCAAAATTGAATGGCCTCTAATCCAGCCCAATGGGGAATGTTGGTATACAGGGCGGTCACATCCAATGTGCACATTAACCAACCAGAATCCACCTGTGTGTCCATCACAATCTGTAAGAATTGAGTGGCATCTTGTATCCTGGCCCTGCCCATGGATAAAAGGGATTCAAGATATTTGGTAAGAAATGCAACTAAAGGTTGCGTGAGTGACCTCCTGCCCGATTCAATTGGCCTCCCCAGTGGTTTACATGAATCTTTATGAATTTTGGGCTATAAATAAAGGTATTGGGATTGGGGATCAGACACGGTCAAGTGACACAATGTTTGCCTATTAATGATACACTCTTCCAGGGCAAGATTCAGGAATCTATTTATTTCCACTTTGAATTTTGGTGTTGGATCTAATGGCATGTGCATATAAAATTGCCTGTCAGATAGCTGTCTTTCGGGCTCTGCAAAATACATTGGCCAATCCATAACTATGACCACCCCACCTTTGTCGGCTGGTAATATGACAAAATCATGATTGTTCCTGAGCTTGGTTAACACCTCTTGTTCCTGCTTAGTAAGGTTGTGTTTCATGTTAGTAAGAAGAAACTTATTGAAGTGTATATCTTTTAGCACACAAAGATGCATACAGCAGAGCTAGTAAGGGAGACGGCTAGAAAGGTGCTTGGTATGACATCTGGACAGAGGAAGGACAACAAGGAGACATGGTGGTGGAATGAGGAAGTACAGGAGAGTATACAGAGAAAGAGGTTGGCAAAGAAGAAGTGGGATTGTCAGAGAGATGAAGAAAGTAGACAGGAGTATAAGGAGATGAGGTGCATGGCAAAGAGAGAGGTGGTGAAGGCTAAGGATAAGGCATATGAAGAGCTGTATGAAAAGTTGGACACTAAGGAAGGAGAAAAGGGCCTATACCGATTGGCTAGACAGAGGGACTGAGTTAGGAAAGATGTGCTGCAGGTAAAGGTGATAAAGGATAATGAGGGGAAACGTACTTACAAACGAGGAGAGTGTGTTGTGCAGATGGAAAGAGTACTTTTAGGGGTTGATGAATGAAGAGAATGAGAGGGAGAGAAGGTTGGATGATGTGGGGATAGTGAATCATGAAGTGCAATGGATTAGCAAGGAGGAAGTAAGGATAGCTATGAAGAGGATGAAGAATGGAAAGGCTGTTGGTCCAGATGACATACCTGTGGAGGCATGGAGGTGTTTAGATGAAATGGCAGTGGAGTTTTTAACCAGATTGTTTAATCAAATTTTGGAAAGTGAGAGGATGCCTGAGGAATGGAGAAAAAGTGTTTTGGCACCAATTTTTAAGAATAAGGGTGATGTGCAGAGCTGTAGTAACTACAGGGGGATTAAATTGATCAGTCACAGCATGAAGTTATGGGAAAGAGTAGTGGAAGCTAGGTTAAGAAGGGACATGATGATTAGTGATAAGCAGTATGGTTTCATGCCGAGAAAGAGCACTACAGATGCGATGTTTGCTCTGAGAGTGTTGATGGAGAAGTAGAGAGAAGGTCAGGAGGAGTCGCATTGTGTTTTTGTAGACTTAGAGAAAGCATATGACAGGGTGCCTAGAGAGGAGTTGTGGTATTGTATGAGGAAGTCGGGAGTGTCAGAGAAGTATGTAAGAGTGGTACAGGATATGTACGGGGGTAGAGTGACAGCAGTGAGGTCTGCGGTGGGAGTGACGGATGCGTTTAAGGTGGAGGTGGGATTACATCGAGGATCAGCTCTGAGCCCTTTCTTATTTGCAATGGTGATGGACAGGTTGACAGATGAGATCAGACAGGAGTCCCTGTGGACTATGATGTTTGCAGATGACATTGTGATCTGTAGTGAGAGTAGTGCACAGATGGAGGAGACTCTGGAGAGATGGAGATATGCTCTAGAGAGAAAAGGAATGAAGGTCAGCAGGACTAAGACAGAATATGTGTGTGTGTGAATGAGAGGGAGGATAGAGGAATGGTGAGGATGCAAGGAGAAGAGGTGGTGAAGGTGGATGAGTTTAAATACTTGGGATCAATAGTTCAGAGTAATGGTGAGTGTGGAAGAGAGGTGAAGAAGAGAGTACAGGCAGAATGGAGAAGAGTGTCAGGAGTGATTTGTGACAGACGAGTACCAGTAAGAGTGAATATGAAGGTCTACAAGAGGGTAGTGAGAACAGCTATGTTCTATGGGTTGGAGACAGTGGCATTGACAAAAAGGCAGAAGTTAGAGCTGGATGTGGCAGAGTTAAAGATGTTAAGATTTGCACTGGGTGTGATGAGGGTGGACAGGATTAGGAATAAGTATATTAGAGGGTCAGCCCAGGTAGGAAAGTTTGGAGACAAAACCAGAGAGGCAAGATTACATTGGTTTGGACATGTGCTGAGGAGGAATGCTGAGTATATTGTGAAAAAGATGCTAAGGATGAAGCTATCCAGTAACAGGAAAAGAGGAAGGCCTAAGATAAGGTTTATGGATGTGGTGAGAGAGGACATGCACATGGTTGGTGTGACAGAGCAAGATGCAGAGGACAGGAAGAAATGGAAACAGATGATCCGCTGTGGCGACCCCTAACAGGAACAGCCGAAAGAAGATGATGAGATCTTTGAGCACACAATCCTTAAATATAACAACGTGTCTGTCCATGGATGGCATGGAAGAGGATTTCTGCAAAATGAAAGTCAGTAGATCTTTGAGCCTGACTATCATCTGCAAAAAACAGTTTTAGATTCAAGAATCGGCAAAAAATTGAGACATCATTAACAAATGTATCCTCATTAACGAAAAAAACAGGGACAAAATTAAGACCCTTGTTGAGTAGTTTTATTTCAACGTCAGACAGTGAGTAGGTGGAAATGTTATGCACATTACTTGTTTCTCTTAATGTGGTAGAATGAAATCCAAAAGATGTCGAATGGTGTTTGTGGGGCTGGTGTTTCCTGCCCCCTCTATGTTTGCCCCCCTAAAGGGTCAGTACTTAGGCATCTCTTAGCTGCCAGTGACTCAGAGATGGGGATGATTTCAATGTCAGTGGCGGAGGATGAGTCATCCCCAGACGTGCCACTGCGCCCATTAGCGCCTTTTTTGAGTATGGACCGGGGTCTCTTTCTTTTAAAGATTGATTTGGTCTTATCCTGATCAACAAATCTGACATTTTTTTTGTAACCCAAAAGGTTTACCTTTCTCATAATCCATGATATCACAGTTAAATTTGTGGGTCTTCTTGGTTTTAAGCTGTTGCTCTAAAATGAGTAAGTCCTAATTGATAAACATACTTAGCAAAAAAAAGGTTCCTCCTCAAAAAGTCCAACCTCTTCACATATTGTTTTAACTTCAAGAATGAACTTGTCTATTGTCCGCTCATAATATGGAATACGAATTTTAACAAAGGCCATAGAAGCCTTGTGCTAGGCTTGAGACCATTCATCTAATAATAAATTGTCTGTCAAACTCACCAAGGGTTGAATGTGAACCCTAAGGCCACGTGGAGAAATTCCCTGTACCTTGTATGCCTTAAACAGTTTGAGATGCCAGACATTGGTCCTAAGGGACTTCATACGCTTAGTCAGTTTGGGAAAAGATGTTGAGCATATGTTTTCAGGATCATTAGGCCCTAATGTGGAATTGTCTATAGAGGTTTGTCCCAATCCAAAAACATACAGGTCATCCTTGTCTATAGAGAGACCTTGTAAAAGTTTTTTGAGATCCATAGTATTAATATGCAATCCTAAAAATTGTTTAATTAAATATAATCTTAGCACCAACAAAAGCCACTCACAATGCTGAAAAGCTGCAGAGATATGGATAAAAATACCAGGATTGAAAAGCAGTTTACACTAAATATATAAATTCAGTTGAAAAAGGAATATATGTTCCTGTGCCAAATATTCAACTGTTGTGGCAATCCTAGTACGATATAACCAGAAACAGTCCCATAATAACATAAAACATTCAAAACATACAAATGCTTGATTGTAAACTGTAGTCAATATATGTGCCCAATAAAAGCAACCAAAGATGGTATATAGAAATGTGAACCATAAAATGATGAACCATGTCCCAAAAATAATGCTATGATAATATTAAAACAATAAAGAAGTGAAAAAATGTCCAATAAATCCCCTGAAAGAAATGATGAAAACCAAATCCACTAGGTCTCTCCAAAATATCAGCAGGATATGTCTGAATAAAGACAAACACAATCGACCTAAAAGGCCCAGTGGTGAATGATGATTATCATACTAAAATGGCTGATTCCATGGAAAATATCAGCCGATAAATTCAAATTATAACAACCAAAATTAAATGGCATCCCAAAATGTCTATTATCAGTTCAAGATGTTAACAATGAATGTCCGATATTGGTTTATAATCCGTTGAGTTCAGTTTGTTGATTACACTGAAACATACCAGCCCAAGATTTATTTAAATCTCACAGTACCTGTAATTAGTTCAAGGGACAAAATCAGCAGTAGCCAAGTAGCCACGGAAAATTATTACATTTGCAACCCAAGCTGTAAAAACTCCACTGTTAGAAAGCTGGCCAAAGAAAGAAAAATCACTCCATTCACAGGTTCAGGGCATGTTCTAAAGGAAAATCCAATGGCCGACCTTCGTCGCTGCTGCTGGTTCTGTTATCTCCTCGTAAATATGTTCCTGAAGCAAACCCAATACTGAAATTGTGCCAAACAACCCAAAATAGGTCGACATTCGTCGCTACCCAAACAAATCCAATAAGCAGGTCTCACTTCGGTCAGCAAAAAGAAACACATCACAGTGGATAATGAGAAGAGCCAAAAGGACTGTGGCTTGTGGATTAACAGTCCAGCCCTATAGACAAAATTAACATAAGATGCGGTAAGCTGCAAGTATCTAAATGCTGAAAATAAGTGAGCAGGCATACACTAGCAAGCCATGGACCAAATTAATTTTGAGCCTGTTTTTTTTTTTTTTGTTAATGAGGATACATTTGCCAATGATGTCTCAAATTTTTGCCAATTGCTGAATCTAAAACTGTTTTTTTGCAGATGATATTCAGGCTCAAAGCTCTACTAATTTTCATTTCCGGAAATCCTCTTTCATGCCACACATGGGCAAACACATTGTTATATTTAAGGACTGTGTGCTCAAAGATCTACAATTCAATAAGTTTCTTCTTACTAACATGAAACACAGCCTTACTAAGCAGGGATAAGAGGTGTTAACCAAGCTCAGGAGCAATCATGATATTGTCATATTATCAGCCGTCAAATCTGGGTTTCTCATGGTTATGGATTGGCCAATGTATTTTGCAGAGACCGAAAGACAGATATCTGAGACAGATATCTGATGGGCAATTTTATATGCACATGCCATTCGATCCAACACCAAAATTCAAACTGAAAATAGATTCCTGAACCTTGCCCTGGAGGAGGGTATCATTAATAAGCAAACCTTGTATCACTTGACTGTGTTTGATCCCCAATCCCAATATCTTTATTTACTGCCCAAAATTCATAAAGATTCATGTAAACCACTGGGGTGGCAAATTGTATCAGGCAGGGGTCATTCACGGAACCTTTAGCTGCATATCTTACCAAATATCTTCAACTCCTTTTATCCATGGTCAGAGCCAGGATACAAGACACCACTCAATTCTTACAGATTGTGATGGACACACAGTTGGATTCTGGTTGGTTAATGTGCACATTGAATGTGACTGCCCAGTATACCAACATTCCCCATTGGGCTGGGTTAGAGGCCATTCAATTTTGGCTAGACAAAGCCAATTTATATTCCCCTGGCTTTAACACCTTACTTGTTTGCCTCACAGAACATGTGTTAACTAAGAACGTGTTTTATTTCCATGGAAAATGTTATTGGCAGGTGAAAGGTACCGCTATGGGTGCTTCTTTTGCCCCCATTTATGCAGAACTTTTCACTGGTTATATCGAGGAGCAACTTATCTATGACGTCAGACATAACTTATCCCTTGATGAAATTGATAGTGGTGATATCTGAATGGTTGTTGGATGGTGTGGAGGAGGGATGATATATATGTAAAGGAATTTGTGCAGTACCTCAATGAGAATAAGTGGGGCATCCAATTTACATTCAATTTTGACATCAACCAAATTAAATTTTTAGATGTCCCCTTCACTAGAGAGGTTGATCACACACTCAGGACTGAGGTATTTCATAAACATCCTCAATACAACACCTTAGTCCATGCCAATAGTCATCACCCTTGACACATCATCCACAACATCCCCAAATCCCAATTTCTAAGGATAAGACACATTTGTTCTAATGAAAACTCCTCTGATTTTTATCAACAGGATTTGAAAAACGGATTTCTTCAGAGAGGATATGATATTCATAACATAAATAAGGTGAGTCATTTTGCCTCACAACAACCTAGACATTCCTTGTTATAATATAAATATATTTTTAAGGATTGCAATCTTGTTGAGGCGGTTCATCTTGTTACCAGTTTTGGGCGTACCATCAACACTTTCAGGCAGATCATCAATCACCATTGGGACATTCTTATGGCAAATGATAAGCTTTGTGAGGTTCTTTCTTCAAAATGTACTTTCTCATACTGCAGGGGTCCCATGCTGGGCTCCTGTTTCAATCATTACAAACATATGATACTCTCTAACACACAGCAGGTCACATTAGTTGGGCTCAAATTGGTAGGGTGCATTCACTGTTCAGCCTGTACGCATTTACGCAAGAGGAAAGCATTCACCAGCAGCAACACTTCCGAGGTTTACGACATTTTATGTTTTGGTAACTGCAGCACTGACTGGGTCATATATCTGGCTACTTGCTCTTGCTCTGCTTTTTATGTGGAGCAAACGTCTAGATCACTGAAGGTTCATATTTCTGAGCAACTCAGTAACATAAGAAATAAAAGGATGTCAAGTTCACTGTTTAAATCCACCATGACCCACACCACTGCCCAGATTAAATTTATAATTTTTGACAGGATTATAGGAAACAGAATGTCTAAACTTGGTTGGCATACTATGTTAAATAAAAAAGAAATCAGTTGGATTATCAGGTTGAGAGGTCTGTTTAAACCTGGTTTGAATGAGGTAAATTGATTGTCCAAAGAGATGCTATTTTGTAATGAGGTTTACTATTTAAACTTATGTGTGTGCTTTTTATAGTTAGAGCACTGAGGAAGGCTACTCTGCTGTTCATCTTTATTTCTATTTTGGAGCTGCCACATTAAACCCTTAATAATTTCACCCTTGGTGCCAGACATTTTTTGTTTTTTGACTACAGTGGTTCAGTCTGTGCTCCTGCCGTACTTGCAGATTTCCTCGTTCTACTTATCTAACAATATTTCACATATTTATAATACAGCCATGTGTTGCCTCCCCCCAAGCTCTGCAACCCTGGTGTCTCAATACTTTTTTCATACATATACCATCTACATTACAGAAATTAATGTCAAATGTTGTGTGATATACAATGCACATCAATCTGGTAACATGCAGAACTAGAACTATTGACCCATAAGCTTAAAAAGCCCTATCTGCAAGGCTAGGGAGGAAATTGCACGGACCTTATCCAGAGGGACATACGTGATTTTCTACACACTTTACCAAACCCATTTTGTTTTTGTCAAGGGTAGATAGTACTTATTAAACCTAGTGGACATCTTTGATTCTGACCCCAAAAACCCGAATGATAGATGACAGGACATACCACCTATGAAGAGCTAACCAAGGCTTTTGACAGTAACTCCCATTCATGTATCATAGAGAAAATTTCCCATCTGGGAATTAATCCATAAAATTACTAGATGGGTAGCCAACTGGCTCTCCGACAGAACACACAATGTCAAAGTTGGGGACTGCACCTCCACTACTAGACCACTTACCAGTAGAATATCACAAGGATCTGTGTTAGGCTCTCAACTGTTTGGAAACTATTTCTCTTAAGTCCAGCCAAAGGTAGATGGGCTGTGGCTTACCAAGTTTGCAGATGGCTATTAACTGGACATAGTCATATAGAGTCCCCCAACTATGTTAAGATATTACAAAAGGGGCTAACACAGACAAATGATTGGCGCCAAGCTCCTGGACTGAACCTTAAAGCAAAAATGCCTCATTGTCCCCTTTGGTAATGAAGTACCCCTGCTAATTATGATATACATAGCACCCTCTAGGCTCAAACACAGTGTTGCAAGACTTGGAAACATATGTTGATAGCAATCTACACTTCAGTCACTGTGTCCAGAGGGGTAAGACACACATTCTACATTGTGCACCTCATGAATAAGGCCATCACATCCAAGACCAAGGAAGTCATAGATCTGCTGTACTCTACCCTTATCAGATCACTATTTGAGTACAATGATCCCTTCTGTCTGTACTTCACCAGACACCAGCAGCAACTGGAGAAAACACAGAGGTTTGTGACATGGAGAATCAAGGGCCTTGAAAACATGGCATACAAGGAAAGAGTGAAAGACCTGTCACTGTACTCAGTATTATGCAGGCTGCTGAGAAGTGACTTATGCCTGTCCTACAGAGCTGTCTCAGGCCCTGCCTTACTGGAAATGCTGGACATCTACAAATCAAATGGGACAAGAATAACTTGTTCCAGGGACTGGAACTTAGCCTATGACATAAAGAGAACATACTAGGGAGACAGATATACCTCTCAGTGATTGCCACACCTCTGTAATAAGCTCCCACTGCATGCAAAGCAGTGCTCCTTAATGACCCTATTCAAGCACAACCTCGACAACTGGATGGGGGTGCCACCTATGACCGACAGGGACAGTCAGTGCTGATCACAAAATCTCTCTCCTAATAATGGCCATCTAACTATCTCCAATAAGGGTACTTGTGTTTTTACATGGCTAGGCTTGTAAATACCCTAGCACCATTAGGCTATTAACCTCCTATGAACCTATGCAGCTATGAACCCATGCAAGACTCCCATCTTCTCTCCAAATTGGCCTGCTGATGTCATCCACTATAAGTTGACCTACAGTCTTGTAAAAGTCAGACTAGTGCTGTGGCACTTGCATAAAGTACTGAGTTCTATAGTTTGTGTACTTAGGCGGTGGTTCTATTCACTCTGCAGTCAACTGGCAGTGTGTGTCTGTGCTCTTTCTTGACATTACAGAGACCCTTTTGCACCAGCATGTAGGACACTGTTATTACAATATTCACCTCAACACACACACTGCAGATGGCATCAGGTATTATTAGAGACACTCCAAGTCAGAGTTCACTTGTGGTGCTTGCCTTTAATAGATAGTCTGTGTACTTAGGGGTTTTATTCTCACTGCAGTCAAGTGTGTGTGTGTGTGTGTGTGTGTGTGTGTGTGTGTGTGTGTGTGTGTGTGTGTGTGTGTGTGTGTGCTCGCTCTTGCTTGCCATTAAAGAGAGCTTTTTACATGAGCATATGGGACACTATTACCATATTCTCCTTAACAGACACTGTTGATGTCATCAGCTATATCAGATTTGTGGATATGCACTATTCCCACAAGGGTAGTGTCAGAAACAGGCCTGGAGCCCAGACAGAAGTCACCTTATACTCTATGATACAGATTACAGTGACATGGTTTTCAGTCTATCCACATTCATCATGACATGGTTTGTAGGCAATGTGTTTTCCTGGTGACAAACCCCTGTGGTCTCCCCGGCTGCTGCATGTGTCTGGTGAGGTGCATGCAAAAGAGAGCATATTACTCTATTAGTGTTCTGATGAGGTTTGAGTACAGTGCTGTCATACAATCTAAGATCTGAATATGATGGCAGGACTTATGATGTGCACAACATAGGCTTTCAATACCAGTGTGGACACTTGGTGGTCGAAGTTCAGAATGCTATATACCTGTTTTCCCAGTCAGGCAAGACAGAAGTCACCTCATACTCTATGATACAGATTACAATGACATGGTTTTCAGTCTATCCACATTCATCATGGCATGGTTTGTAGGCAATGTGTTTTCTTGGTGAGAAACCCCTGTGGTCTTCCCAGTGCTCATATCACTGAGTTTCAGCATAACAGGACTGTTGTCAATGCTGTAATTAGCATGGAATTTCACTTTTCTGAAGGATAGAAAATAAAAACACATTGCTGCATTTATTTGTAGATCGTGTGGCTTGGTCACCAATTATTTGTCTGTGTTAACTCCTCCTGTAGTATATTATCATCATTGGTGGACTCAATGATTGCAATCAATATGGAAGAATCAGCAAGCTTGTTAAGCCAAAAGCCACATGCTTTAGCCTGAACTGTCAAGAAATAGAAAAGGGACAAGCACAGACCCATGGCTATGCCAATGGTGACAGTGCTACTGTTACAGGTTACTTAACCAACTTTCACAGTATATCGTCTGTTAGTGAGCTAATTGCTTACCTATTTAGTGACATAAGGGCTATTCCCCAGCTGGGAGAGTTTTTCAATGATACTAGAGAGGGGGAGTGTGTCAAAAGCCTAGGCCAGATCAAGACAAGCAATATGCACTGTCTTACCTTCTTCCAGGCCTATTGCACAGAATCACTGGGCAGTGACAACAGCACAAGTACCTAGAACATTACTCAGTACATACACCTTCCTGATACAGTTGAATACACACTTCAGCACACCCTCCACATGAGCTATGTTCCTGTAGAAGGGTGTACATCAGCAAGCATTCATCTAAGTTGGCGGGGAGGACAGCACCTGATGCATGCATGTATAGACACATCCTGACTCTCCTTAACTGTGAGGTAGACCAACATGTCATCATGGACCTTTTATAAATGGGTATTAGTAATATCCCACTGTGTGCAGCAGACCTGTGTCAGTTGTTAATGCTACATCATGTCTGTTACATTTGATAGATGTCCTCAAAGAGTTCATCGAGGACATGCATGATAACAACACTATAATCCTGTTGAATATGACCAGGCCAAGGCATTTGACACAAATCCACACTGAAGTATTCAATCAATACTATCAGATGTGACCATGTACAGCTAAATCACCAATTGAGTAGTCCAGTGGATCACATGCGTGGCATCTAACTACATTGACATGTGTGAAGTGACCTATACTCAGGTGCAGTGATCAGGTCTGTAAATCAGGGCTGTCTGCTAGGCCCTTTCCTGTCCATTATTTAAGTAATGGACATCACAGATGACATACACATCCTGTGTCCAAACAGCTGCCTGAAGGACTACAGATTGTGGGCAATAACTGACTCTAAATGTGATATTAGTATATTACAGACAGTATCAACATACACCAAAGATTGCTGCCACAGCCATGACAACACCTGGAATGATAAAAAAAATGGGGGGATTTGTTGTGTCAGGAAAACAAACACACAACCCAAGTATAATGTGGACATCACACCCTATAATCAAACCAATAGGTATGTGACCTGTGTCTTAGGTAGATGGTAAGTGGAACATCCAGCAGCATGTGGTCACAGTGCTGACTACCTCTTTATATGCAGCACAATTATGGAGTATGTGAAAGCATCCACATCAGAGGCCATAATACCTTCATAGTTCACAGCCTTCATCACACCAGTAACAGAGTACAATGCACCTTTCTTCATGTACCTCCCAAAACATCTTCCAGTGATGTGTAACTGAAGTAAACCACCTTTTCCACCATGAAGTGTCACACAGCTTATTGGTCATACTTAAGTATTCTTTTTGTGGTGTAAACATTACTGTTTTATAGTATGGGACCATCATCAAGTTGTTACACCAGATGCATGTGTGCTACTTGTTCTGGTGATGCACACAGTACATACATAGGTGTTTTATAACATTACTGGCATGGATAACATGACAGCGTGGATTGTGCCATATACATATATATATATATATATATATATATATATATATATATATATATATATGTGTGTGTGTGTGTGTGTGTGTATATAAATATGCCATGCACACCAGTCAGCTAGCCTGTATTGATAATAATGTTGCATACAGGTATAGCAGTGTCCCTTCTAACACCTCCAGCAGATGTTATGGTGCCAGGACTGTATGTATGATTACCCTCATAGAGTGCGGATGTATCACAATAGTTGGACAAGTGTGTTTGTGCAGAATCATCTCTGATCACCCTAAATCACATATGTCATGTCACAGGCATGGGATTACTGGTGGTATTATTCTGATATTGTCCATGATTGTGGTTGCTTCTTTGAATGTTGTCCATGAGCCTTTACCCGTGTCCTACTTGATGGAGACGTCTGCTGAGATTATACTCATATTCAGGCAAGTCAGTTTGCACAGCTTCACAAAAGCACCTTACTGTATGTCAGATTCCTGATAGATGTCCTCAGCCTTCTTTATGTAATAATAATTATCTCACACAGACATCTTCTCCATTGTTATGTCACCTTGTGTGACAGTCACATAATACACATCTTCACTGTGCAGTCCCTACTGTACCATATTGATATGTGATTGGTGTTGCTGCTACAACCATCTTCCATTGACATGCCCACATCTGCTGTACATTAGGTTGTTTCACCTATCATCCTTACCTGTACTCATTCATACAATTCATCTATATGTCCCTATTCAATACACACATTTCCCATGAGTGCTTATTTTACATGGCAGTCCATGTACCTTTACAGATCATTTACACAGCTTCAGTACAGAATGCCAGGAATGGAATTTCACAATACTCTGCACTGTAGATACATTGCCCTGTAGTGTCTGGACCATATACTTAACATTCATACCACTCAACTGTCCAGATTTTCAGGGAATGTCCAGATGTGTTCTTTATCAAATTTGTAGCTTTTTGCCATATCACTGGAATGATCTGATGACTGATGTGACTCAATAATTACATACATTTAAGTTTCAGACTTCAAATCCTTCAGAACATGTATCTTAACACAAATCCCTGGTTATCCTAGCACATTTCTATAGGGAAATATGTCAAATATGTCCCGATTTCTGTGTCATTGTCCCCCCATTATGTTGGCCTCTATCCAAATGTCTTGCACTAAGAGACTGAGAGCTATCTGTGAAGCCCTGGGGATCACTGTGGCATTCTGTGCAAAACATGGACCTTCAGTGCTCTGATTGAAACAAGAGTGCTCTCCATGCTTGGTTACACAGTTTCCTGGCTGGCAACACTGTTGCCAGCCACGACACCTCACTTATTTATGTGTAAATGTGGTGTGCAGCATGAATATGCAATGAGTGCTGCCACTCACCATGCATCACCAGCCACATATGTAAACTCCATGTAGGCTTTATGCGAAGTCTACATGGAGTTTATTGAATCCTGGGCCTAGTGTTTCCCAAACCAGGTAGAGATAGAACCCTTCACAATAGCTATAAACACATTTCACTTCTATAATTAAAAAACAAAAAAATGTGCTAAACATTTGGCAAATACACTAGTAAACATGATTCCAACTGTAACATAAATTTATCAAGAACTCATAAAAAAAAAACAGAGCAGGAATCCCTGATTTCATCAGAGTGTGATTAAACATTCAATTCCAATGGTGGCATCAGAACACTAATGCAACAGCTATACCTACTGATATCAAAAAATATTCAGCTCTAGCCTGAGACTCAATTTGGCTTTAATTAGAATATTTGTAATTTCCAAACTTATTTACATCCAAATGTAGATTGCTATATAACTAATCCTCTGCATATACCTGCATAAATGAAATGTTATCACAATCTGGCTTTCTGTGAAAAGGGTCCTTTAACTGATACTCTCTATTTTAATCAAATAGGTGTATATCCAATAGATGTAACAAAATAAAAAGCAAAATATGATCAGTATACACACACTGTGGACTTCAACTTTGTTTAACAATGATTGTGTAGTCTGAATTACACAACCCAGATTAGCTACAACAAAGTTTGATTGCTTTGAAGTTTTATCATAAGGCATCTGCCATACTTTTCATAAATCAAGCTATACACACAGAACAAAAATCCAATCACTAATGTCTGTTTTTTTAGACAAATCCTACCGTAAGTGAAAAAATAAACTTTCTTTGCCAAAACAATGGAGAGGACTAGACTACATAACTATAAGAAATAAAATGAAGCTATAACTAAAGGTCAGTTTATTCATTCCAGACTGCAACCATGTATGATCTGCTTATTGATGAAAATAATGATTATCAAGAATATTCAACAAATACCTACATTCCAAGTGACTAATACAGTCTTGGACCCTGGTGGATGGGAATCTTGGATGATAAACAATGTTTAACTGAACAAAACAAATACTTAAAGGAGTGCTATGGATTAGATTACCTAACATAAAGAAGGACTGGGTTCAGGCACCTAGGCAGCTAGACATTTCCCTGTGGTACATTTGGTTGGGGACACATGGTTGAAGTGATGACATTTAGCTGCAGAGAAATATGGCTTTCTGTGAATTCCCTGTAGGCAAAGAAAAGTACACACTGCCTTGCCCTCAGCTTTAATGACCAAGTGCATGGGGATAGAAGAACTGAGTGTTGTGCTCAGTGTATACTACATGCTTATGTATCTACAACATGTATAAGTGTGGTACAGCATGGAGAATGTCCCACATGCTAGTGCAGTCACATTTAGGCTCCAGTATGCATTTTAGGTGATGTTCTCTAGATACTGTGAAAGGGGTAGTGTTTCACAAGCACCTCTTATAAAGTTGCAGCCAATTGTGCACTGCATTTTTACTGCCACTGACATGTCCACTGACCAGCCTGCTGCTGATGCCTGCCATACTGCCTGCTGTCTTATGTTGCCTTGTGGGCCATGGACATTATTTCCCCCCTGTGCATTTGGTTGTTGAAATTGTTGGCATGGCACTGCATTCTTCTGTTTGTCCACAGGGAATTCATAACATACATATTTCTCTGCAGCTGAATGTCATTTCAGCCATGTATCCCAACCAAATGTACCACAGGGAAATGTCACGCTGGCTAGGTGCCTGAACCCCTCTGACACAATTTATTTGTCAGTTTCAACTGCTCCTGGAGAACATTAGTGTCAGTGGGTGATTTTATGACTTCTCCTAACTTATAATCTTCTGTAAATTTGGTCGGCCAGAGGCCCTTGATGTTGATCTTGACTTCAGAAAAGTCATGACAAAAAGGAGTGCTCCCAGGACAGATCCCTGAGGGACTCTACTTGTGGCTGGCCTATTTGTAGAGGTGGACTCTCCAGTTCTAACTTCCTGTGAGTTAGCTGGCTATCCACTGGATGACATAAGGGCTTATACCTAACCTCTTGACTTGTCAAAAATACCTGAATGTGGCACTGTGCCAAATGCCTTGGCCAGGTCAAGGTGGGCAGTGTGAACCATTTTGCTCTCATCCATTGCTTTGGTGACCTTCTCAAAAAGTTCACCAGGTCGAATAGGCATTACTGGGTTGAATCTAGTGTCCTGATGTATCCAATGTCATTATTGATCATTTCCATGAAAATTATTTCCATTGCTTTACATATGAGACTAGTGAGATATATGGGTCTGTAGTTTCCAGGGTCTGTATATGGTCTACCTTTATGGAGAGGGATGACAGTTGCTTTTCTCCATTCATTAGGCACAAAGCCTGTTTGGAGGCAACAGTTAAATAGCGATTCCAGAGGGTTTGATATGTCATGTTTCATGCAATTTAGAAGGTATCCTGGGATATAGTCCAGGACTATAAATGCACTATCTTGGCCTTAGATATAGCATTGATAACCTGTTCCATAGGGATAGTGGGGGAGGGCGAGATATTTGATGGCATTTCCTGAGGTGAGGTTTAGGAGTACAGAAGAGTAAAGGTAGAGCTGAATTTGTCTGCCAGTAGGTTTGCTATATTTTCAGGCTCAGTACAACTGGCTCCATTAGTAATAAGCTCTGCACACAATTGCGTGTTGCCTTTCAGATTGTGGACATAACTACATAATGCCTTGTGGTTGTTCTTGGCCCAAGAGGCCACATTTATCTCATATTTGACTTTGGTAGACTTTATTTGTTCTCTAAGTTGCTTATGTAGTTTGATGAGAGTATTTTATCCTGCTGGGGGTTACACCTCCTAAAATTTTCCATAATTTTCTTCTTTCTGTTTTACAGCCTATTAACTTTGTGATTCCATCAGGGTGGCCTTTTTTTTAGTTCTGTACTTATTCCTGAAGGGTACAGCTGTCCCTATCAGGCTATTAAAATGTGTACAGAGTTTCTCTGGACAGTTCAGCATAGGCAACAGTGTCCTTGAGGTTTATGAGGGTTTGAAATTTTGCCAGGTTATCACTTAATCTAGAAACTAGATGACATTATTTTCTGAAAATTAAAGGGTTAGCTATGACTCCTAGTTAATAGTGGGATAATTAAAATCACTCAAGAATATGGTATTGGGTTGAATGGTGAGAGCTTTTGGTAAGCGTAAATATTTGTTATGGGTTTCCTAGAACATAGAAAGGGGCGTACAGCTTGTAAGGAAGTGGGATGGGATTTGTTTATGGTAATTTGAATTTGGAGAAGCTCAAGTGCATTATCCTGTCTGACCAGCCTTGGGGTACATTATTTTTGAATGTAAATCTGGGTACTTCCACCTTTAGTCCTTGCCTGTGTCTAAATGTTTGGAATGCTTTATAGGCTTGTACCGCCAACATGGCTTTCAACCACATCTAAGTCACTGCACAGATGTGAAAGGAGCTTGCTGGCTGTGGGGTTTCTTGGTTAGACTCCTAGCACTGAACAGTAACACCTTTATATTTTCTTGGTTTTGAATTGCTGTGTTGGAAGTACTTGCGGGAGGATAGATTAGAGAGGGCAGGTATTCATTTAAATATATGGATTCATAATGAAGTCTCATAGGTCCTACTTATTGTTTTTTTTTTTACTTTAATGCTGACATTGTATAACCTCTCTCCAATGACCAAACATGAAATCCTGCCTTTGCAAGGAATCAGGTTTGATTTCTAGCAAGAATTAGAAATGTATTAACTCTAGTTAGCTTCTACAGTACAACCATAACTATAAACCTTCCAATTATGGTACATTGTGTATTTATAATATACAAACTCCATGGTGTTGAGTTTTCAGCATACAATTTGAAGCTGCCTCATTGTTTATTGTTTATCTAGTTTATCATATTTCTTTTTACCTTCTATCCCCCATAAACTCTACTGTGTGTTACATGGGAAAAGAAGCAAATATCACAGTGCTTCTTGAAGTCCCTTATGATAGTATTAAAATTTAGAGGAACTCTAAATAATCATCATAGTACTTAATGACTGTTATTGCTTCCCAATGGTCAAGCTAAGTTTGATGAATTACCTTTGTCATCTACAAGTTATTTTTTATACCAATACCATAATTCCTTTTTGGGAGACAGAGTTAAAATGTAAGTTAAAAGAAAATTAACCTTGAGCTTTTGACTGCTTACACATTAAATTATATATTTAATTTTGAATGAAATTCCTGCATTGAATTTGTATGTTTTTAATGTACCCGTCTTAGTGGACTGTATTTATTTAATGGTTCTGTCTTTATGAATCAGTTTATTAAAGGAAAACAGCAGTGGTGGTGCTGCGGTAGCGTTGTCGCCTCACACTAGAGACGTTGTCCTGTTCTATTCTCAGTTAGTGCGTCTTCTGTACGGAGACATGCGTGAATGGGCATACCTTCGTTGAAGGTTGTGCGTCAGGGCTGGCAACCCGGTATGTAAAAATCTACTGCCAATAATTAGCGCACCGGAGTTCCGCGGTGGCGACCCCTAACCGGGAAAAGCCGAAAGACAAAACAATCCATAAAGGAAAAAATAATTTTTTTTCAGAGTTTTCCATAAGCCAGTAATTTGAAAACAAATTATTAATTTAGTTGCATAATTCTATTTCACTTTTTTATTTAGCAAGCCATTAATTTTGTGGATGGCACATTATTTCATCCAGTAGCCGATCATATGAGACCATCACGCACCTTCAGTTTTGTAAGATTTCTAAATCACTTTCTTTTTAAAAGGGAATAATGTCAACTTAGCTGTACTATTTGTTTAACAGGAGTAGCTGAAGTTCTTCAGTTCTTCTCAAATTGTATGCACAGCTTACATAATGTGTGTTTGGTGAACATTTCTGAAATTGTTAAATCCATCGTTGAAAAAATCTGCTGTTGTTGGGTGGTGTTGACTCCTTCCTGTAATTATGCATTACAGGCAAAAAAAAATTACCTCTTAACAATAGTTTGTATGAACTTTGGTTGCTCATATGAGCTTTAATTTCAGTTGTAGTCATTTCTGTAAAAGTATGATTGCCATAATTAATGTATATGTTTTCAGAAAAAGGAATTAAAAATAGTGTATACATTGCATGCATTAAATATAAAAGGGAAGTTTGTCCTTGACAGGTACATTTTATTACCTCAAAGTGTCTGATTAAATGTATTGCAGCTCATGATATATTTAATAACAAAAGTTTTGGAAAACACTTTGTTATCCTGGCCTCTCCACCCCCTGGGGGACTGAGTATCAGGACAAACTAAACACTGGGGGTAGGAGGTGTTAGGGGAAGGGTTCTGAAATTATGGGAAGGGTTGAAATATCAGTCAAAAATTGGTGTCTAAGGCAAAACCAGGCTATGGAAAGGTGAAGCAGATGGTATGGAGGCTTGGGTCTTCACTATGAAGGTAATAAGATACATAAAAAATAGTGACAGATACAGTTACCAGTGCTTTGCTATATATGTGCAACCTTGAAGCCCTTCAGATTTCTGAGTCAGGAATCTTTGTGCATTTTCTAATTGTACCAGATTGTGTCAAGTAGGTTACAGAACAGGGTATGTTATTCTGTACTCGTTTGATAAAAGCTGTATAAAAGAAGATGTTTACATTACTTATACATCTTTTACTACCTCTAAGTTGCACAGCCCTGTATCCTTTGTAAAAGGTAATGGCTATAGGGTATCCTGTGTAAGGTCATAAAGGTCATTATCTGCATCTACAACATATAGGTTCATAGATTCATAGGATGATACTACCAAAGACCCTTATAAGTCTAGCCAAGAATTTTGCTCATGTTCCCTAAAAGTCAGCACCTGTTTCCCCTGTCCAGCCATAGCCAGCCTTAGGCATAGACCAACTAGGCAGCCGCCTAGGGTGCCGGTCTAGCAGGGGCACTTTTCCAGTATTTATTTGGTGTAGGTAGACCAGGATGGGGGCACCAGGTAGTGTGGTGGTGGTGGGGCGCCATGGAGCCCTGTTGCCTAGGGCACCAGTTGACCTAGGGCCACTCCTGTGTCCAGCAGGGACACAGATGGGATCTCAGGGGTGTATTTTCTGTTTCTTAAAGAGGGCTAGAGAGGTACTCTGCATGACATGGAGAGGGAGTCTATTCCACAGATGGGGGAGTCTTTGGGACACAAATCTATCCTGCCAGTAAGTTCTATTAATATCAAAGATCAGGTTAAGGCTTTGCGTGTGAGTTGTGCGAGTGGAGTTTGACTTATGGATATGCAGCAACTCCATCAAGGCTGGGTCTGAGATCCCCTTGTATGCTAGACACAGCAGTCTGTATGAGACTGAGTAGAGTATTTTACTATTGTATCAACTTTTAGTTGTTGCATGCAGACTACTGGTGGGAGGCAGCAGCAGCAGCTACCAGAATGCTGAATGTGCTGAATTTAAAGACAATATAATTCCTTGTGTACCATTCATAAGTAATGGCAAGTGCTGTTTCAAGGGAGGTGATGTCAGCAGAGTTAAGGACAATGTTCCTATGTTTGAAGTTATCTGTATATATGGGGAGTCATATTTAGCATCTGAGAGAAAGATGCCACAAAAGGATGGCACCAGGAGGATCTGTGAGAAACTAAAGCTGATATGGGATGGAGAGGAGAGGATTCAGCTATCCTAACATTTTTCCTACAGCTAAGTAATTAATTGTGAATCCACTTCATCATGGCTTCATTTACCTTTGGAGCCTTAAGTTTAGGATTGATGTCAGTGGATATAATATCAATTGCTTTAGGGCAATCTGAAGTAAGCTGTCTTGATAGATGAACCTTTGTCCAGCGGTGGGATTACAGTCTCACAATAATTTTATTAATTTCTTATTTGGATCATTGAATTGGTTCTGAGACCTTATACAACCACAGTCCGACGGTGAGTATAATGACTAATTAGACAAAAAAGAAACTTATGTTTCTCACATCTACACATCACATCCTAAACAGTAACATACAGGTATAAGAATGGAAAAAAGGAATTATTATAATAGCATACATAACATTGAAAAGGAACACTAATAACGTAGATGCACTCTCATCACGCTGTACCTTTACGGCATTAACATATGCAGTAATCACTAACGTAAATCAGAAGTTTGCTTTAAATTGTGATACATTTTGTTCATTTCTGACATGTATTGGGGATGTGCTTAAGCTCAGTAACCTTATGGCAAAGTCAAATGTTGTTTTTTATTAAGGCTGGATCTCCTAGATCTGTTTATTTCAGATGGTGGTGATAAATTCTTGTGAGAACATTTCACCCAGTTGTGCAAACTGCTCTAGGTTTAATAACTTGAAATGCCAGGATTTTAGAACTAGGTTAATTATAGCTGTGAAAGGTTCTTTCATTTGTAAGGCAGTGATGGTGTTTTGTGTCATATTAGGAAATGAAGTAACACCTCTACTCCACGGCTGTCTTTAACTTGTAAATGTTACAGAACAAATATAGTTCAAGTAAGGGGAGTGCATGTCACAACCTTTGAATGGACTATAGTGATGGTGACTGTATGAAGCTGTTTGTTCTAGAAATCCATCTCTGTAATACATGTTTTTTTGTTTTAAATTCCATGTTCATGGTTAACCCTTCTGTAATAATTCCTCACAGATGTACAGTTCTAGTCACCTGTAGGTTCAAATTGCAATAGTTAAGGCATTGTCTGATAGCACTAAATGTTTCTTATTTTCCAAAAAAATAGGTTCAGTATGTATACAAAGGCAAACAGGCCTCCATTCTAGCAAGATTAATTCTATAAGTATGCCCTATTTATGCTAGGTCTGTGGCTGCTGCTTTAAAAAAACACCTGTTGCCTATATGACTCAATAATCCTCGAAATGCAACATAGGTTCATAGGTAGGTACTAGGCTATCTGCCCGAGGGCATTTATAAGCCTATCCAGAGTGTGTCAGCTTTCACCACCCCATTGATTAATTAACTGATCCTCTGTCAAGCAGAGCCAATGAAGTGATTCCAGGGGTGTATTTTCTGTTACCCATCCACTCATCAAGGTTTCTCTTGAAGAGTGTTAGTGAGGGGCTCTGCCTAATGTAATTTGGGATTTTGTCCCAAAGCATGGGGAGTCTCTGTGACAGGAATCTATCCCTCCAGCATGTTCTATTTATTGCTGTGGCGAGGTTTAGCTAACTAGAGCGCGTGGCTCGCAGTGACTTGGATTTCTTTAGGTGGAGCATGTCCATCAATTCTGAGTTGGACATGGCTTTGTAAGTCAAGCAGAGATCACCTGTGAGTAAGCAATATGCCACCGAGTACAGCCGGAGTTTTTTTATACAGCTTGATGTTTAAATCTTCTACTGTTTTCCAGGCTGCTTGACAAAAAAATACAGTACATCACTGGCGCATTAGTGGGTCATTCTTTTGTGCAACAACATTAATTATAATCAAACGATTTGGCTTCTACTTGATAATAACGATCTGCAGAGATACTTTGTGGAACCTTGCTAGGTTTCAGTGCTGTGCAAGTAAAATCATGAAGCATCATAGGTAAATATACTCACTTCACCATAAGTTCACAAACTTGCAATGTAAACAGAAAAGCGTGTTATGCTGCCAAAAGTATAAACAGTTTTCTGTTACAATTGATTGTTAAACCAGTCAGAAGAGTCTTGCAAGAGTCCATTTAGATGCTGTTAGTGGGGTGAGTTTTACAATGGCAAATTCCCTTTTAAGGTACATAAAATTAGTAGTTCTTTATTATATTTTAGAAAATGGGTGGATCTCACAGACAATGTCATAGTGAAGAACAGGTGTTGTGCAACATGGTATTAATGTATGAAGAGAAAAGGGTATCAGGTCCGCAGCTTCATACCAGTATATGATGAAGCCATGTTTCACAGGCTGAGAAGTAAAATAAAACAGATGCCATCTTGTTTATGATCACTAAACACAGCAGTTTAGTAAGCATAAAAAAGTAAATAAAAAGTAAACAAAAAGATGACTAATGTAGTGTGTGTGTGTGTGTGTGTGTGTGTGTGTGTGTGTGTGTGTGTGTGTGTGTGTGTGTGTGTGTGTGAGTAGCCATCCAATACATACATGAAGTGTATACATATATTTTGGATGCAAAACACATCTTGCAACAACAATTAAGTATAATGCAGCTACTATGAAACATTAGGCAGAGTAACTGCTTTACATAAAAATATAAAAAAATGTATATACTAATAATAAAACAATTACAAACCAGTTTAGCAGACATGTTTTCTAAGCAAAATGATGTTCTCCAGTGTAGGTGCTATAGAGGAAATTAATGGAAGTTTTAGCATTGGAAAGGCTCTCTGTGGTGTCAGGCCTCACAACACCCCTGAATTGTCTGTTATTTCAACAATAATGCCCACTGTGTCAGACATTATTGCTTCCTTAATGACATAATTTATGACAGAGCGTGATCTTTATTCATGCCATGTTGGCTCTTTTAGAATACACCACATTTGCTAAGGCTGATAATAACTAGAAAGTATAGCAGTTTTTCCATGGACTACTATGTTTTGGATAGCCTGACATATGGCCAGATATGTAATTTTTTTGCATTTTAGATAAAGAAATACCTAGAGCAGCTTTCTATGTTATAGTAATAATTTTGTAATGATAAAAGAATTTCAAGATATGTGTTAAGTTGACTTGTTAAAAAGAAAAGTGTTCTATCACTGCCATGATCTGTGATTTGGGAAGTTACTTTAGTATCATGGTGGTGCTGCGGTAGCATTGTCACCTCACAGTAAGATGCTGTCCGGTTCGATTCTCAGCTAGAGCGTCTTCTGCGTGGAGACATTCGTGAATGGGTGTACCTTCGTTGAAGGTCGTGCATCAGGGCTGGTAACTCAGCATGTAAAAATCAACTACCAATCTTTAGCGGTCCGGAGTTCCGCTGTGGCGATCCCTAACCGGGAAAAGCCAAAAGACACAACGACTTTAGTATCATCTTAACAAGAATGCACACCTTGGTGAAGCAAATAGTGTGTGGGGATAAAGATTATGGGTACTAGAATTATTAACATTGGGTGAATCAGAACATTGTACAGATAGCATATTATAGGAGTGAAAGAGTATAGTCATGAATGGAAATAAAGCAGTTCTTTTACTCAGAGATGTGCATACTTAATGGATCCACAGACACAACATCAAGTATTTATTTAGTTGCTTATCCACTTGTTGTTTAATTATTTGTTTGTCTTGTTAGGTTGGATGGTGGAAACAAGTCTCTTTATCCATTTAGATTTAAACCATAGTGCTTATTTTATAACATCTTTTGTCTTTCCTCCACCTCCTCTTTTTTCTAAGCTTTACTTTAAAGCACCCCTTCAGGCAGTTTATTCCACTGGCCTATCTTAATGCAGCTTTAGCTATGGTGGATGGATGACGTAATGGTTAAACTCTTTACCTCACAGATACAAGGTACAGAGTTTGAATCTTATTATCTCTAATTATTGGCTAGGCTTCTAATAGTCTGCAGACTGATATCCAAATATTTACCTATAAAATAGTTAGTACTTAACTTTCCAGGCCTCAACAATCCCCAAAGTTACTGTTAGCTGCTGACAATTAACATCCCAAAATACAGATGAATGCCACTTGACCCCCCTTAGAGTTATTTCAGCTGACCCTCATGAAGGGTTTTATCACTTCACTATGAATGAGTAAATTAATACATTTCTAAACAGAGCAAGCTTTATTCCCAGGAACACAGGTATGCACTGAATTCATCAATGTCCTCTTGGTTTTTCACTTGCACTGGATGTAATTATTTTAGACTAGGAGCAATGTACTAACCATGACATATCTGCATGTATACATGCATGTAGCTGGCTATATGTAATGCATAGACAGCTGACATATTGTGTAAAGCCACTTGTGTGTGTGTGTGTGTGTGTGTGTGTGTGTGTGTGTGTGTGTGTGTGTGTGTGTGTGTGTGTGTGTGTTGAAATATCTGCACAAGTTTGTATGCCTTTGTGTCTTCTGCTAGTCTGTCTATGGCCTAAACTCTCTGACAGGGAAGGCTGAGTAAACTACAATGACTACTGCCTACACTAGCTCTTTTCTAGTCACCCTTGCTGTTGGATAGCTACATAATTCTCCATACAATGTGAATGTCTTTGGTTGCCATTGTGATTCCATATCACAAAGTATGCACATATACATATCTAAGTGTTGATCTAAATGTATCTGGGAAGGGTATGCACCTGTGTGATGCTCTGTTAGGTAAGTGCCCTATCTACCTGCATAGGATGGTAGGGAATGCAATTTTCGTTCATACAAATTATGTATTAGTACAATCCAACCATTGTATGTATGACCATGAATTGTCCCCATATAAAGGTGTGTGTGTGTGTGTGTGTGTGTGTGTGTGTGTGTGTGAGTGTGAGTGAGTGAGAGAGATTATATGTGCATGTAATAAATAAATAAATGTAATAAAAGCTTGTCACATATCCATATCTCTAGCGCTAGTATACATGCAGAGTTTAAACTGGTGACAGAAATATACATCACCAACTCTATGTGAGAAAATGGTAAATAAAAGCTACCAAGTATTTTTTTAGGAAACATTAAAATGGTTTCTCAGAGCACTACTGGAGCATAGCCCTCACACTGTTCTCTGCACTTTATTTTGTATCACAGAACCTTAATAACATTTAAGCTGTGTTTTCTTAATGTTAATGAATTGCTGAGAGATATAATCCTTAATTAAGCTGAATGTATTTAATTAGTGGCACTTGCTCACTGAAATCTTCTTGTAAACATGACCGTTTAATTTCTGTGCCTGTCACATTTTGAAATTTCATTAGTCATGTTAAATTATGTTGCTGTCTCTGTCCTCTTATAGTGACTTATTTGTCATTGTCTGTGGTACAAATTGTGTTAAAATTCATCCCTCCTCCATGAGAACCATTATTAAGGAGGGTAGTGTAAAAGGCTGCTCTGCTGTTTCTACATAATATTTCCCAATCAGAGTAGTGAATGTTTTTCTTTGTGTATAGGAATGCCTGTGTATAGTTTGCCGGGTGTCACCTTTAGGCCTTTATATGTAAGACATTCAGTGAGTTTAAAAGTGTTTTGCACCTTAAGTGAAGCACTGGATTCAAACTACAGACCCCTGTGCTTTGACCAATAGCAAGCAATAACGTAAGTTGCAATCCATGTGTTTGATAAGCTTATAAAATGAAATAAAATATCATTAATGTATCTCTTGTAAATACTATTTATTCAAAAATACTTGCAAACTAATTCCTGCTTTCCTCACCGCCTTTGGCATCCTTGAATTAGTATACTGCCATCCTTAATATAATGTCATTGGTTTTAATCCTGCAGCAAACTCAATGAATTCTCCTCATTTTCTCTAGACAGTAGTAATCAATTACTGTGGAGTCACTATCTGACAAGAAACTTAAATAATGAGTAGCAACTAATTAGTCTGTGATGATTTGTTTTCCTTTTAGTAAGGTGACACACTGCTTACAGGCAGAGACATCTTCTCAATGTACCTCTAAACCGTTCTGACACAGGCATAGTGTTATGATTTTTTGCCCTCAGATTTACCCTTGATTGACCTAGACTTACTAATAAATAAGAGCTGCTCATAAATGCATAAATTACAGAATCTTTTAGCAAAGTCAGTACAAAGACTCCAAGTCATTATCAATGCAAGGTTTAGCATTTGCAGGCAGATTACTGTGTTTAAACCCCCCCTGATTTCTGGCTCTTTATTATTGTCAAAAATTGTTGCTTTTTTTGATAATCATAGTTTAAAGGCATGTTATTAGAGTCAGCTAAAGTGCAATGAGATACATAGGCTGCAGATGAACATTTTGGCTTTAGTTACTTTTTAGGTCATTTCACTTTATCACACACAGGTTGTATATACTCAAGTTTTTAGTAAAAAATGTTGCGGCAAAAGGAGGTCATACAGACATATTGACATTTGAGCCAATTATGGTGGAATCAGGATTTTAAATTTGAGAGGTTCTTGACATTGATTCTAGTTACCATTCCTCTGCTAGATTGCATTCTACTAGTTATAGAAATGACTGTAAAATTAGAGGTGTTTATACAAAACTCTACATATATGTAAGGAATCATGAACATTTAACCTTTACATGCTGATTTGTTTATAAAGTTTTCAGTTTCCAGTCACAAATATTAAGTAGAAACCTGTCTCAGTGTTTCAAGACATTAGAAACAGTACAACTTGTTTGTTTTTTCATACATTGTTGTCTTCTATCTGTCTGTTCCCAGTTCTTATAAGCCCTACAAGAGTAAAAAAGGATGCCTTATATTATTGTCTTCACCTAATTTACTTGACCCAGTACAATTACTGGTAACATTTGGAGGTCCCTATTCATATCCAGTCAAATCTCTGTTTTAGGGTCTATATTATTCATTAAATATGTAGTCAACAAAGGCTAAACAGTGAAATTCAGTACAGTGCAGCACAGAATTTTTCCCACGGTTAGGAAGCAGTCGCCCACTAGCAGTCCGGAACGTACACTGCACTAAATCAAATACACTGAAGTGAGGGGTTTTGCCTCCCACACACCCCAGTGTGATAGACTGCACTCACAACACCCCCCTAACTATATATACCAAATCTGAAATTGTACTACAGTGGGGGAAAAGGCAACATTGTGGTAACAGCCAAGTGGTTAGTAACTGTGGTAAAAATTCTGTGCTTCGCTGAACTGAATTTTGCTGTTTAGCCTTCATTGAATATGTATTAGATGAATACATATTTCAATAAAGTAATATAGACCCCTGTTTTAGATAGGTCATGGAATTTACTGTACAAACAGAGATGATGCTTGGATGTACAGTATACCTTCACAGTACTGCAAACCAGAAATTCCGCAAAAAGAAAAAAAATAGATTTAGCGTTTATGAATGACAAAATGAACCAACATATATCTTGCAACTATATTTCAGCTATTTTTCACCCCTATTCAAAAGCGGCAGTACTAAGTTTACAACTATGAAGAAAATGTAAAAAATTCTGGCTTTGGTCTTACTTTATTTAGATGATGCACGTTACAAGACTCTTTATTCAATATGCATAACCACATTCACATTTTTAAAGTAATTCAGAAAAGTATTTTAAAAATGCAGTTAATATCCATATTTCAGAAGTGTTTATGAACAAGATCATAATGAAAATAATGTTACAACTCAGACTGGTTGTTACTTAGCAAGCTTTGATGTCTTGAAATAAAAGGGCTAGATAAGATCCATTCAATAGATTCATTAACAGCATTGTCACATCACAGCTGAGCCAGAACTATTTACCTTTTGAGCGTGATGTGCAGTATTCCTAATCTCATGCATACGGCTGAGGCATGATAAGGAGCCTTGTCTCATGGCCTCATCACAAGATTATAACCACTTGATGGTAAGCAACCTTTTGGCTACATCTAAATCATATGAAACTCTGACAACATTCCCCACATTATGTACCCACTCATGACAGGATAATGTAACAGATTACAGCACAAAAAGAGAAATACCAGAAAAAAAACTGTTGAGACTGAATCCCTGCCTATGTCACTGATATGGTGCAGGCCACTGCAGCAGCAGGACCTGCCACAAAATCAGTAGGAACAAAGTCGATAAGAATAAGAAGTGTTCACAGAATGGGACAGTTAATATCAGGAAAAATAAAATGCACACATCTGTGGTTGAACGTCTGTCTCTTTCTACAGATATATTCACCAGGATATGGCATTAGCAATGCATGTTACTGAAGTAGTTATGAAAGAGGTGACTACAAAATACATGTCAGAGAACAGAATAAATGATATCAGGGTGAACAAAATGCAGAGACATGTGTCCAAATACCTGACCTTTCACGCTGATATCATAAATTCATTGACATGAATAAGATACGACACAGAAGTAGTTGCTTGGAAGATGGACGAATGAATATAACTAAACATGTTAATTAAAAAAAAGGTTTACCTTTACATGTGCGTAAAGCACATGATTGAAAGCCGGAAGGCCGAAAGTATGTTTTCAAGATTGCAAAATCTTGAAAAAAAATGCATCGAATGTGCAATGAGTGAATGTCACTATGCATTCGCTCATTGCAAATTCGGCATTATGGGTGTGGATTGCACTATAGTGGGGATAGGGAAATGGTCCCTTTCCCCACTGTAGTGCGATCTCGGAGTTAGAATATTAAAGTGGGGAGGGTGTGGGGGTGCAGGGGTGCTTGCCCCCCTGCATTACGATATGTATTCAAACTTGTAGTTCGAAAACCAGCAAATCTACTTTTCGATTTGCTGATTTTCGAACTACGGTGACATTTGAAGTGTCACTTTTGCACTTTTGGTTCGCCCAACTGCACGATCGCAGAATTTATTCTCGGCTTTTCAAAGGTAACCCTAAAATAATAATGCTGCAGATTGTAAAATGAACATTGAAAAATCATGTAACACAGATAAGGAGCGAAAGCTTCCATCCATTGTATGATTATACTGAGACATAGAATCTGCCAGATTAATATATCATGTTGTCACATTTTACAGTTATATGGCATTATTAGCACACATTAATAATGATTAGTGCATCCTTGCTTTGAATGTCTGCCTGCCTGCCTGTCTAATTCACAGTCTCTTGACTTATGCACTGGCTAATTTCACCACAGAACAAGATATACAACACTTCTCAGAAAGCACACATTTGAGGGAACATCATAAAAGTGTTAGTGAATGACTATGGCCATGGTAAAGAGTGACTAAAATACTTAGGGAATCAAAACCCTCCACCCATGAAAGCATCACATACAAGTAGAATTTGTAACAGCACATCTGTTCAGTAATTAAGTATTGCATATCAGCAATTGGGTTGCACACTGACATGATTGGATTCGATCCCCTGTTTGTCAAATTCACATTATCTTGGCTTGTGTACTAGTTACAATACCACAGAAGCATTTATACAACAGTTGATAGGAAGGGTGCATTTCAAGGGAGTCGGACAGCATTATAGAAGACTCTCAAATCAGCATAATGAAATAAACACTAGTAACTGGTGGATCACAAGCTACAACATGCATTATTGACAACTTCATTAAACCAGGTGCACACTGAATCTAGGGAGCTGTTAGAGAAGAAATGATAAATGCCTGCTCATGCCTATATCAGTATCCCTTCCTGCCACATCACACTGAGGCACTGAGGCTAAGCTCATTCATGTTACGGTCAGCATATCAATGTGGCCAAAGGCAATTTCTGCAGTTTTCGCCATACAACACAAACTTACCAGCCTTCAACTGTAAATAGCAAATCTGCTGTTTGCTAAGTATCATAATGACACATACAAATGTCTTTCAGCTTTTCCCAGTTAGGTGTCGCCACAGCAGGTCACTCATCTGCTATTGATTGGCAATAGAGTTTTTATGGTGATGAGTTGCCAGCCCGACACCCAACCTTCACAGAAGGCACACACACACACACACACACACACACACACACACACACACACACACACACACACACACACACACACACACCTGCATGTCTTTAAAGCTCACTTGACTGCAGGGAGGATATGCAGACTCCGTATAATGACACATACAAAAAGGAAATAAACTGGGCATCTTTAAAAGGGAGTACAGTACTTAGGAGATCAGAACCCACCACCAGTCAGATATCAGTAAAATGTCTCAGATGACATCTATTCAGTAAGCAATATTTGCATGTCACCAATTATGTTTTAGACAGTGATAGAACATACGCTGCTCTGGATTCAAATTCCTGCCTGCTTAGGTCACATTTCCATGACATGCACTATCAACAGCACAAATTAAATTATACAACGGTTTCCAGAAAACACAGCTTTGAAGGAGTAACATAACCAGAGCTTGTGTGTGTGTGTGTGTGTGTGTGTGTGTGTGTGTGTGTGTGTGTGTGTGTGTGTGTGTGTGTGTACATGTATGCATCTCCAGTTCAAAACATAGGGGATCAAAACCCTCCAACTGTCAAAGTGTAACAACCAATCTAATTTCTCACACCATTCTTGCATGTCAAAAATTGCTTTTTACACACTTACAGAATGTGTACCACACTGCACATGTGTGTATCTCCAGTACTGAACATAGGGGATCAAAACCCTTGACCTGTCAAAGTGTAACAACTAATCAAATTTCTCAAGCCATTCTTGCATGTCAATAATTGCTTTTTACACACTTACAGAATGTGTGCCACACTGCACTGACCTCCGGCCTCTTGATTTATGCACTACGTACTTAAGTCGCCGAAGTTATGCAACAGTTATCAGAAATCACACACATAAAGGGATACCATTGCTAGAGTGTGTGGTATGAAGATATATGGCCACGATTAAAAGGGACTACAACATGTAGGGGCTCAAAACCCTTCACCTGTGAAAGCATCACAGCCAAGTGTAATTTCTCACTTCATATCTGTTCAATAAGCCACAGAACAAGTGACACAGCACTTACCAGACAACACTCATTTGGATGGAGTGTATGAGCAACATTAAAAAGAAAGAAAGGAGTTCTCAATGGATCATAACCCTTCACATACTTGACTAATAACTTGAACATCACTTCAGTAATACACTGAACGATGGAAGATATTACTGTTAAAATACCTGGTTAATCATGCTTGTATCCGCATTGCTTTCTTTCATGATTCGAGGCTAAGGTCATTTGCTCAACAGTCAGCTTATCATTAGTACTACAGAAGGATGTTTTTTTTGTTTTTGGCATCGCACGTTAACTGTAACTTATCATTTGCTAAGTTTGAAAAGTGATGCCACTTGATGCCAATGGCAAATGTAAAAACACTTGTTTGCTTTAGTTATAAA
Source organism: Protopterus annectens (assembly GCF_019279795.1). Classification (NCBI taxonomy): domain Eukaryota; kingdom Metazoa; phylum Chordata; order Ceratodontiformes; family Protopteridae; genus Protopterus; species Protopterus annectens. The sequence continues at coordinate 194,084,538 of NC_056748.1, read as the reverse complement.
ACTCTGTTGTCAGTCTTTGTAATGGGACAAGTGTGTCACTTCAGATTAAATATTATGTAAGAAATGATATGTAAGTGTCCAACAGTAATACAAAGTACAAACTATGGGAATGGAAATCATGTTGGAGTAAGTGATAAGCTCCAGATCAGCGCTCTATCAGCTAAAGACACAAAGGAACTTCTACTGGCATATGACTCATGTAAAACAAACAACGTTCTCAGTAGAAAAACCACTTTAATGTGAGGAGCAAAGCTTTCGGATAAAATCCTTTACCAATACTGAAAATACAAATGCAAATGCAGAGTATATATAGGTCTAAAAAAGTCATATGACCGGCAGCCAAGAAGTCACATGACCCAATCATTAAAACAAAACATGTAGAAATAAATAAATATGCAAAGCTAAAAAATGCAACAGTATAATGCATACATGAAAACAAAAAACATTTAAAAAAGGAAGAATGTATATTTTTAAAAAAAGCAAAGTTTTAACCTAAAAATCACATGTACAATCATATACATAAAGAGAAAATCTCATAGTTTTGACATATGTCTCATGTAACTCAGAAAGGTAAAGACATAGAGAATGAGTAGAAAGGCAATGGGTGACAGGGATGCATATAACACTCCAAAATACAACACATGCATCTCTGAGTGATATCCTCCATTTCAATGCAGGCTGTTAGTAAGTCTGTGTGTGTATGTTCATCACTGAGAAATTACAGTTAAGTGTATATCATTTCCAGACTGATATTAAGGCATAAATGCAAATTATCTCAATATTGCAGTCATTGATATCAGTCTGCAAGTAGGGTTTTAAGTTTACCTGTTCAATGACAAACAGTTTCAGAATAAGAAGAAATTATGAGACAGTCTCACCCTCAGTGAGATACAGCACTGTACTGAGTGCACTGGAATGGACTCCTCATATCATGTGTACTTTGAACCATGAAAGCATGTACAAATAACAGAGGCAACTGGCTTTATTTTCATTCTGTCAGAATCACATACTGATGCACAGTGTTGCCAATCTCAGTTATGCGACAGATAGTGAAGTCTTAGTGCACACATAGATATTTTTGTTTTTGCCATACTAGAAATAACAGTAGGCTCTACAGATCATTGACAAGCATCACACAATGGATGAGTTTTGAAATAGATATTTCTATTGCTAAGCCATTTCTGACCATGTATATGGTGCATTTTGAAGCAAATTCAAGGTGGGAAATGGGATGTTAGAACACAGATGAAAATAGGGATCAAACAGAGGGCAAGACACTAGGCAATTAATTCTGGAATGAGCAGGATGGAGGTAGGATAGGACTGTATCTCTCAAATTCTTGCAAAACAAATAACATATATTACTTTCAAATCCTGAATGCCCACAATATCGAACTATAGAATCCCAAGATGACAATAACAACAGTACAAATGAATGAAAACCCAAAATACTGATGTTTAAAATACTGAATAACAAGAACCAGGAATGACCCAACCCACCCCAACAAAAAGCACAATAACAAACTAAATCAAGGCACTACATACTTCTACAAGTTTAAGCAGGGGGCAAGCCCACCTGCACCCCCCACAACCCCTGCATATTAAATGTATCAACTCCGGGATCGCACTACAGTGAAGAACATTAACACACATGCATAAAAACACTACCTATAACTTTTCTTCCCTGTCTACACACAACAAAAAACCTATTGCCTAAAACACTGGATTATATACACTAAACCTACCCTACAATAGAGAACTAGCTTTTCTTCGTAACACTCTTTATACTTACAAACATTACCAATGACTCACCATTCCAAACTTCACATCCACAATACTGTTTCCCATCACAAACGAAAACCCTTAAAGAGGCAGCACACAAACAGCTAGTATAAATGTATCAACTCCGGGATCGCACTACAGTGAAGAACATTAACACACATGCATAAAAACACTACCTATAACTTTTCTTCCCTGTCTACACACAACAAAAAACCTATTGCCTAAAACACTGGATTATATACACTAAACCTACCCTACAATAGAGAACTAGCTTTTCTTCGTAACACTCTTTATACTTACAAACATTATCAGTGACTCACCATTCCAAACTTCACATCCACAATACTGTTTCCCATCACAAACGAAAACCCTTAAAGAGGCAGCACACAAACAGCTAGTATACCGCTTCACTAGCAATCAACACCATTTCAGAATTTTAACACTGGGGATTTTCAACTTACAGTAAAGTAAACTTTTGCTATTGTCATCTTGGAATTCTATAGTTTGATATTATGGGCATTTGAGATTTGAAAGTAGAACTATATACACACTTACACACACACACACACATATGTATATATATATTTATATATATATATATATATATATATATATATATATATATATATATATATATAAATATATATATATATATATACCTATCGGGATGAAGAAATGATCTTGTATAATACACGCACACACATACATAGGTGAAGTGGAGAGTGATGTATGGGATGTTAGTTTTGTGGGACTGGTGCCCTTTTTTCTTATTCTGAGTCATGGATGATAGAGGAAGGTAAGAGTGGGATGTTAGGTTGCAGGACATGACAGACATGGCTGACAGGACTGGTAGTAGACCCAAGGGGAAGGGGGATCCCCAGGTATGGAGGTAGGATGGGGTACATCGACATGTATATCCCATCAGTTTAAGCACAGTGGGAAATCACTCTGCACTCTGGGAACTGTCACCACTGAGTCCTTCTTCAGTAACTGCAGGTAATGCTTAGCAGGGAGGTACCTCAACAAGATGCTGGAACATGCTTACTATTCATCTGAGGCAGGAATGGTACCTTCTGTTAACAGTCTCCGCTACAGTCTCTGTGAGCTCCTGATGGGTGACATGATCACTTCTTCTACTTGCACTGCTTCTTGTAGTACCAATGCAACATCTCCTAGAGCATTGCTACCTCATTCAAGTGGTGCAGGTAGGCCAGGAGGAGTGGAAGGACCTCCGGCAGGCCTTGTCACAGGTATGTTGGGTGCCTCTTGTGGTGCCTGTGATGCAGCCCCCACCTGTGGGAGGATGACAGGTCTGCCAGAGTGGTCTGTGCAGATCTCTGTGCTGCTGCATATAACTGTAACAAAAATGGATAAAATTAAAATAAAAAAGGGAGTATATTGTTGAGGATGAGACATAAACACATTAGTGAAAATTATTTTACACCTTTTTTCTAGGAATACTTCACAAGTGATGGAGAATTATAAGCATAACTAACACACACATTTTTATAAGAACTAAAATATTTCTGTAATTTACCATTGCACCACTTTATAGCACAGCATAGCATAATACTGTAGTTATGGGTCTGGCTTTAAATCCCTAACCCCGACAAAAGCTGTCACTACATATAACAGGTAACATGAAGTGCCATTCTCCTACTATCAAAATGAAGATATATTGATAATATAGTTATTATTATTTAGTTTCATAGATTGGTACTAGGGTAACTGCCCTTGTGAGTCATTTTAAGCCTAGCCAGTTATCTCTTGTGAGGCTCAAACCCTGCACCTTGTGTTTGTAAGGCAAACACCTTCACCATTAAGTCACTCTCCCAACGCTGATATTCCCAAATAAAATACAGTAGCAGTTAATATATTTATAGCATGATAGCTGCAGGGAAAAGATCAAACTGGAGTGTTTTTCAGGTTAGTAATAATTTACAAGCAGACAAGTAGTAATGCATCTTAAAAACTGATAATAAGAGAGATGTGAAAGGAGAAATTATGCAAATGAGCAGGAAGATAAATAGACAGAGGAGGGATTCTAATTAGTAGTAGGGTGTGAGAGAAGGAACAAGAGTAAGCGTTTAGGGAATGAGTGCAGTATGATGAGGAGCAATAAGGTGAAAACAACTAGGAAGCAAAATGGTTGTAAGAGTTAGATAAAACTAATCTGAATAAAGCTATCCAGGTGAGCAGGAAGAACAGAGCCATCTTTGACTTAGGTGCTGTTTAAGAAAAGTTTTAACTGTGTAGGGATTGCATTCATTCCAGAGGTTTGACACATAATGGCAGTAGAGAGAGTCTCCAGCAATGCTGAATGTCTTACTGATATATATTAAAGAGTTTCATGTTAGAACAATAGTCTTTCGTAAGTGAATGGTATGGTAGAGTATTTTGTAATCCTGTGAGACGTGACATCTGGAGTTGCAAGTTCATGGAGGGGCTTTGGGTGGGACACTGTATCAGATGCTTAACAGAGGGTAAGGAAAAGTGAAGAAACAAGGTTGCCTTCACTTTTGTATTAGTTTTCTGTGCTCATGAAGTTGAGGAAGGCAGTAGTAGTACACTGGGTGGGCCTCAAATCATGCTGGGTGTTGTGGAGGAGGTCGTATTTGGTTATATGTGTCATAAGCTAAGTAAATACATTTCTTTAGAATTTTAAAGTGGCGATAGGAAAGCAATAGCTCTATAGTTTGTTAACTCTGCTGAAGTGCTTCCTTTGTGAAGGGGTATAATAATGGATTTTAGATGGATAGGACATAGTTTTCAGTTACTGACCAGTTGATAAGACTGGAGACAGGGAAGATTAGGGCTTCTGCACCTATTCTGAGAAACTCAGTGGGAAGGTTATCAGCAGCTGAGGCTATTGCTTTTAATTTGGTTAGTAATTTCTTATGGTTGACGTTGGGATGGGCTGAGAACTAAAACTTGTGTGTTGCTTTTGACAATAGATGTAAATTGGATGGGTAAAATGAAGTGGGCATTGATTGGTGATAGAACAGACTGAGTAAAATGAGTGTTTAACTGAGTGGCAATGGAGTTGTTGTTTGAAGTGGAAGGGCATGGTGTAGTGATATGGCCAGGGAATAATAGTTTATTTAGAGAGAATCAAAAAAGCTTGAGGTTGTTTTGGTGTTTTTGTTACAGATTAGTGTAGTATGATTTCTTGTCAGATTTACAAAGAATCTTGGTACAGTTTCTGAGATATCTAAAATGTTGATAGGTATGTTGTGTTTTATTCTTATACCATTCTTTCTGTACTTTATCTCTTTGCAGCATGAGCTGTTTGGTGTCTTTTGTCCAGCCATGGTGCTGTGTTAGTTTTTATCATTCTTGTCCTAACTGGTGCTAAATTATTTAGTATTTTTAGGAAGGTGTAACTGAAGTGAGTAACTGCTTCATCTATGGGCATTACTCTTAATCCAGTCCAGTTGTAGTAGTACAGGGCTGTAATAAATGTGTCTCTGTTATATCTGGTTAAATTGCATACTTGTTTATAGATTAATTTGTTTGGGTGAATGATGTTGCTGTCTGATTATATAGGTTGAGAGGTGTTCACTTAAAATATCTGGTGAGCATCCAGAAGATTTTGTATTATGGGGTTTGTTTGTCAATACCCAGTCCAGTATGGACTGTCTGTTAGTGATTTTGTTGATTCTGGTGATGGAACTTATTAGCTGAGTGAAGCCAAATAGGTGAACAGAGTCCTTGGGTTTTGTTGCTGAATATGGATTGCCAGTCTATATTCAGGTCTCCTAAGATGAAGGTTTCTTGGAGGATGTGGTAAGATATCCAGTGTAGGATATTTTTGACTGTGGATACAGATTTCTTCTGGTTGATTTTGAGGTATGCAATCAGAATTTCAGCATTATTAAATTTTGGGATATTTATATGGGCTGGAGTTATTTCTAAGATATTTTTATGAATACTAGCAATACCACCTGCTCTCTTAAGTTTTCTGTCCATTCTGTGTATGTTAAAACCTAGGGTAATACTTTTTTGTCAGTTATTTGTTATTTAAGCAAGTTTCTGTGGCAATTAGAATGCCTGGGGAGTAAAATTCTAGACATACATCAATACCATGAATTTTTTGAAGATACCTCTAAACTATCCAGATTTTCACAGAATCTCCAGATTTTTGCCTCATATTTTTAGTCTGTCCCTAATCAAATGTGTGGTTTTCTGGCAAAGCATTGAGGATTGAAGTCACTGAATAATATTGTATAATAATATACGTCTGAGTTTCATTCTTTATATACTTCAGAAAATACATAATAATTCAAAATATGTTATTCTAGTAACTTTCTAAATTTATAGGGGCAATATTTAAAATCTGTCCCTATTTTTGGGTATTTGTCCCCCTTTATTTCTGCCATTATCCAGATTTCTTGTGCTAAAAGGTTGTGAGGTATATACTTCTGAGGTTAATGATGAAAAAAATGAGGTTAAATTCATTATCTGAAAGGAAACTTCTGTTGGGAGCATTGGAAAGTAATGGGTTGGCCATGGTGGGTAGTTCATGTGTGGGTCTGGGGTTAGGGTGAATATCTCTGTGAAGTTATGGTAACCAGACAGAATTTTATAGATAATTCTATCATCTGTAAATATTAATGTAAGGCACATGCCTGTTGTCTTAAATAAAAAAAAAAATGTTGTTACAAAGATGTGACAACAGTGCTCTCTGCTGGGCAAGTAAAACATGTTGTGACCCTGTCATCAAAACTCGGCTTCAGCCAGTCTACATGAAAACTTTCTTTCTATTGTTGTAACCAAGAGTTAAATTGCTAGAGTTAAACATGCAAATGTATTTTTATTGCTCTGCTTCCTGACCAGCTGCAAGATAACACAAGGAGATGTTAAGAATGTAAATGTAGTTTCTGTTAGCCAGGGAACCCAGGGAAGTGTGAAGAATGATGTAATGGGAACCAGGAATGTGATTTTAAAAACAGAGAGAATCAGAAAGCTTTAAGCATTTTTGTCTTGACCATTCAACACATCAGCACTCTGCTTGTTCTATATGTAAGTTATCTTAGACTTGTGTTTTCTCTTAGAAATAGCTAGAAACTAGAAATATTAGACTAAGTGTTTTAAGTGATGTCAGAACCGCACTACTGAATTATTCTTAAGTATTTCTCTGTGATCTCTGAACTCTTGACGAGCACTGTGTAGTAAGTATTGTCTTGTGTTTTTAATTATTTATTATTAAATATTTTTAAATCCTTTTAACTGTGGCTGTTTTGTGTAGAGATAATTTAAGTTCTTAAGAGTACTTGCATGCCTTTGCTAAAACTGTACAAAGCCACTCTAATAGCTTTAGCCCTGGGCTATACTACCAATTGGATAATAATATTGTACAGTAATAATTGAACATCCTTTTAAGGGCCTTTGAGTAGCGGATACATTTTAGCTGGGTGGTGGCAGTGATTTCTACCATATAGTCTGGGTAAAAGGGGCACAGCAGGAGAACATGTTCCAGCCTTCCCCAGAAGTATCTGTGTGGTTGTATAAACACTTATCTCAAAGTGTGTGTGTGTGTGTCAGCTACTTGGGCAGGGACGCGAAGCACTGGCTGGACAGAGAGGGTGCTGGAGATTTTAGCTTGCACAGCTGACTGAGATCTGGACCCTATAGCTGTGCCAATGGGGAGTCTTATTGGGGACCTGTAGAGCAAGGGAGCGACCGGCCGCAGAGTGACTGTGGTCTCTGTGTGCTCATAAGGGAAATTGCACTTTACTGTGTGTATTGTTATCCTTTCCTCCTATATGAGACAGTCCTCACTGGTGTTAGTGGTTAGGATTTAGGCTCCTTGATTGCTGGGCTAGGGCACATGCATCACATATTAATTGGTGGCAGTGGTGGGATATACACATGACATATTAATTGGTGTCAGTGGTGGGATATACACATGACATATTAATTGGTGGCAAATACTAACTGGCTTGTAGAGGTGTGGGTAGAGTGAATGCCTGTAGCTTGTGTACAGTGAGCTTTGAAGGTGTTTTGTACTCTAAATCATCCATGCAGTGAATACTCAGAGTTCAGATCACATTTGTTTTATTTCTTTTGTTAGCTTAGTTAGTCAGAGTAAGCATGCAGCATGTCAGCAGAGGAGTATGGGAAGCTGACAAGGAGCCAGATGGCAGAGATGTGCCAAGCTAGGGGACTGGTGCATGTAAACCTGACTAAGGCAGACCTGATTGTAGGCTTGGTTACAGCTGCATCAGAAAACAGCAACCAGAAGGACAATCAGACTGTGAAGACATAATACCCTCAGAGAATTGACAGCTCAACCTTTCTGCAGAGGACTTAAAAATCCATCTGGAGGTAAAGAGATTTGAGTTAGAGGCCAGACGTGTGGAAACAGAAGCAACTGAGAGACTGAGGCGTCTAGAGAGTGAGGACAATGAGAGACTGTGATGTTTGCAGGCTGAGGAGAATGAGAAACTACTAGACCTGGAAGCTGAGGAAAAGGAGAGGCAGAGTCAGCATGAGAAGGAGATGCTGACTCTTTGCCAGAGTCATGGAGGTAATGGGGAAGGGAGTAACTGGATCCCAGAATCACAACAGGTCAGTAAATTTCTTCCACAGTTTAAAGAGGGGGATAATTTTGATAGTTTCACTCATATGTTTGAAAGGGTATACAAACAGTATAGTGTTTACCAAAGGCTCCGGGTACAGTTCCTGACCCCCTTACTCCATGGTAAAGCTGTAACTGTATTGTCAAAAATGTCTGACATTGCATATTTGGATTATACTGCTGTCAAAAAGCATTTGTTAGAATTGTTTAAGCTAACACCTGAAACGTATAGGAAAAAGTTTTGTGAGCAAAAATGCAAGGCAGATGAAAGTGTGTGTGAATATGTTGCTGAACTAGGCACTTATTTCCATAGGTGGGTGAGTGGATGTCATGTCACCACTTTTGAAGGTCTAACAGACCATTTGGGGAGGGAACAAGCCCTTAGCACTTTGCCTGAGGACATGAGGATCTGGTTAGCTGATAGACAATGTGCTACTTCAGATGAGTTGGGGAAGAAGGGAGACCTATACCTGGCAAGCAGGGCATCGCTGCACAGGAAAGGGACCCCCAGTACTGCTCATGGGTCTAAAGGAACCCATGGTGATCAGCACAGAATGCCCCAACAGAATCTGCCAGTGGCAGGGGAAGCCACTAGTCCAAGTACACATCCAGGAGCTAGGGTTAAATGTTTTGAATGCAACCAGTGGAGCCATGTGACATACAGGTGTCCACTGAGGCAAGGTGGGGAGCAAAGGGTGAGGGAGTTAGTAGGTGGATAGGATAGAATGCCAGTAGTAGGTTGTCTTGGGACAATAAGAGTACCAAACTACCACCGGAGTTTATATCCTATTGTAGTGAACGGCAAAGAAGCCATTGCCAAGAGAGACACAGCCTCTGCTATAAACATTGTAAAGCCTGCAATGGTTACAGAGGAGCACTACTTGCCTGGGCAGTCTACTCTAGTCAGGGCTTTAGGAGGGATCCCATTCTAAATAACTTTGGCTAGGGTTCACCTTGACTGGGAGAGTGGAAAAGGAAGCCAGCAAGTAGGTGTGTTTGAGGATATGCCTGCAGATGCCCTGATAGGGACTGACTTTGATAGTGCAGTACCCTGTGCTTGTGCAGTTACATGCAGTCAGGCTTGGAGACAAGCAGGTAAGTCTGGTAGCCTGGGGAGGGACCAGACAGACTGCATACTTGCAGCCAGGACTGATGAGGTCGTTACTTTAGGGAGGGAGCTATTCTGTAGCAGTGAGACTGAATGTGAGCCACAGCTGCTTGTGGTACTGATGGTCCCTTGGACAGAGTAACTGCAAATGTAGAAATGAGTAGTAGTACCCAGGCTGACAAGGAGGCACCACTGTCAGAAGATGTCAGACTTCCTGTGGAAGGGGAGCCGGGAAGGGTTACAAGGAGAGAGTTGAGACAGGCTCAGCTCTCAGACCCTACATTGTAAGGCCTGAGGCAGGTAGCTAGGGAGGCACCTGATTCTTGAGGAAAGGGGCAATCTGTATAATGAAACAAAAGGTTACTATACAGAGAGTGGAACCCTGAGAGAGGGCTAGAAGGTGAGAGAGTACAGCAGTTGGTAGTGCCTAGTGCCTACCATCTGGTGCTTTTAGCCATAGCCCATGATATTCCCTTTGCAGGTCATATGGGCATAAAACATACAAAGAGGCGTATTATGCAGAACTTCTATTGGCCTGGAATTTCCAGAGATGTAACAGAGTACTGCAGGACCTGTGAGCAGTGCCAAAAGGTAGGCAAGGCAGGAGACAAGGTAAGAGCTCATTTGATAGCTTGGCCTGTGATTGAGGAGCCATTTTATAGGGTAGATATGGATATTGTGGGTTCTCTGAGTACCCGAAGTTCCACAGGGAGAAAGCACATCCTAGTGGTAGTGGGTTATGCTACACGAAACCCTGAGGCAGTGGCTTTGTCCTCCATTGATGCAGAGAAGGTGGCAAAGGCTTTGTTAGAGATTTTCAGCAGGGTAGGTTGCCCAAAAGAAATACTGAATGACAGAGGTGCCAATTTTATGTCAGACCTGCTGGATTGTGTGTGGAAGTCCTGTGGAGTGAAGCACATGAAGACATCCCCCTACCATCCCCAGACTAATGGTCTTGTTGAGAGGTTAAACTCTACAATCAAGTCCATGCTATGGGCATTTGCAGATCACTTTAAGAAGGAGTGGGACAAATATTTGCCCCATCTGTTGTTTGCTTACAGAGAAGTTCCCCAGGAATGCACAGGTTTTTCACCCTTTGAGTTGCTGTATGGGCATAGGGTGAGGGGACCTTTAGATTTAATTCAAGATGACTGAGAAGGTTTGTGTGAGTCTCACAAGGAGTCTGTTGTGGCATACATCCTAAACCTCAGGATAAGGTTCAGTGAACTCTTGGTCTTGACCCAGGAGAACCTGGCAGAAGCCCAACAACAGAAAAAGGTGTGGTATGACAGGAATACTCGAGCGAGAGAGTATGCTGTGGGGCAGGTAAATGTTCTCATTCCTGTCAGACACAACCAACTGCAAGCAGCTTGGGTGGGACCCTACAAGGTGGTATGAAAGGTAAGTGATGTTAACTACATGGTGGAACTGCTAGGCAGACAGCAGGGGCACAAATTGTACCATGTTAACATGATGAAACCTTACCATGACAGGGAGGCCCTTGTGCTGAGCATTTGCAGTAGATTGCAGGAGGAGTCTGAGTGAGATCTGAGGACTGATCTCCTCAGTAAGGCTCGGGCTGACTCCTCAGTGGAAGGGGTAGCAATGTCCCAGCAGCTATCTCCTACCCAGGTTCGAGAAATCCATGCAGTGTTGCAGGAATTTGGGGACAGATGAGGCCCTAGATAAGCTGGGTGGGGCTAAGTATCTTACAACCATTGATCTTACCAAGGGTTACTGGCAGGTGCCCTTTACTCCCAGTGCAAGAGAGAAGTCAGCTTTTGTGACTCCTTTTGGCTTGTATGAGTTCACAAAGATGCCGTTTGGGATGAAGAATGCCCCAGCGACTTTCCAGAGGCTGGTAGATCATATCCCGGCAGGAGCAGGAGGGTTCTCCCTTGCTTACCTAGATGATGTTGCCATCTACAGCCATTCCTGGCCAGAGCACCTTCAGCATGTCAGGGAGGTGCTGGGCAGACTACAGAGGGCAGGCTTCCCCCAGCATTTGCCTGTGGCTGCAATGCTTACGGATGAGTTACATAAAGATCATTGTCTTCTTTTCACACCAGCTCTGTGCTCTAAAAGGGGTGCTATCTTCCCCTTCACCAGCCATCTGTCTCTTCTTCCAAGATGTCAGGAAAAAGGCACTGATATGGCATTGAGAGCAAATCTCATGTTTCACATCCTTCATGCAATGATGCTAAAAGTTTGGATTTCAATTGTGAGGTGGAAGGACAACAAAATCTGATATGTGTGTGGAAATCTTTTTTGCTCTAGTGATACTTGAAGATGAGAAAATGGTGGTCTTCCTTGCACCTCTTTGTGGATGAAAATACATGCTCAACAGCAACTCCTGATTAACATGGTTATTCATGTCATATAAGTTGCATATACTTTGACAGTTTTAACTTTCAGAGTATGCGTACCTGGAAAGACTGATAAAAGAAATGGATTTATGTCTTCATCACGACCACTGTTTAAACTGCCACACATTACACATTAAGGGATTTGAACTTGTGACTACTTCCATACTGCTCTCTTGATGTCTAACACTTACATGTTCAACGGACTAAAACTTTTATTGAAGTGGTTAGGAATCACGCATTTGTAGAGTTGTTGCCAATTGTAGAGAAAACGCACAATTACAAATGTTCAACAGTCTGCAGGTGTCAGGACATACAGTCAACATTACTTAATACCAAGTTATACATCAACTGCAGTACAATGGCACATGGACGGTGTTAGAGTGCATATCATGACATCAGCCTATGGTTGCATCATTATTGCTTTCTGTCTGTCACACCTCAATTCTAAGATCACTCACATGATGATCAATAAATTATTGGTGCAGCCAACAGGTTTCTCTGCAGTTTCGCCATGATATGCTGAAAGTATTTGTAGCAGAAATTTTTCAGTCTAGCAGTTACTAACTATGGTTCCTCATATTCTTTGGAATTCTTTGAAGATTTACTTCTTTTAAGGACAGAATTTACCCTATATTAATGCAATTTATGAATGTAGTTGTACAAAATAAGACGTTTGAAACCAGCCTTTTTTTTGGCACCGATTGAAAGACCCATTAAGATCTTGCCATCCTACAGTTATGGCGTCTTTCTTTTTTTAATTTCTTCAAATGTTTGTTTTTCTAATAATGTAACATAAATGGTTTCCATTTCTGAGTTATACCATGATTAGGATTAAAGGAATCAGAATTACTTCAGTCTTTTATTTTTGCCAACAATGCTCTTCTCAGTTCCCATAAAGCTCAGAGGATGATATCCTTCTGCAGATCATATGGAGTTACACATGTAATGGTAGCATATTTAAGTACTTTAAAATGATTTTTATTAAGCCTCTTGCTCATACTGTAATTGTATCCATCCAGGTGTCTTTATCCATCTTTGCACTAGTTTCTGTTTGCAAATCCTAGTGTTTTATGACTTGGTATTCTATGGCTAGTGTTGAATATAGAATGCTTATGATAGTTCTGGCCTTTCACCTGTACCATGTTATTTATAATTTGGTGTACCATGGTTATTTTGGTTTTACTGACAAGTGGCATAGTTATCCTAAGGGTATCCTAAGGGTACCACTGGTATGTTAGCATTCAGTTCTTTTATGTACTGAGATAGGATTTTTAAGCTACTGTCACACTGACTCTTGCTTCCTGAAATTTACTTTTGTAGCCACTGAAGGTCTTTCAGCTATGCACCACTTTTTTTTAAAGAAATGGCTTAATAATAGATCTGTTGCCTAATATATTTACATGCACAGCATGACAGAAAGCAGTGGCACCCACTGTCACCTTTTATTTTTAATCTCAGTAATGGTGTACTTGCCTGTAACATTACAGCAGACCCAACAGAAAATGAATGGTTTTAACAATTGGCTTAGCTTCTGGTGTCAATCCGGGGTGGCAGGAGGGCAATATTTGACAGTCTGGGAGGACATGGTTGAGAAACCATGCTGCTTTTTAAGGGATTGTCTGTACTTATCCCCTCTAGACTTTCAGATATTGACAAAGAACTTATCCAGCCACCCCTATAGTGTTTTTTAGGCAATGTGAAACTGATAAACCTGCTGGATTAATTGAACCTATGAAGGAATATCTGAAGGTGGTACTGCTCAATGCTAGAATTCTTAATAAGAAACTCCACTACCTGCAAGCCTTCCTCTCCCTGAAGAGTGCAGACATCTGTGTAATAATGGAGACAGTGTTTAAAGTTGCTGAGAGTACCCCAGTAATTTAAGGTTGCAATGCCTTTCACACTTTTAGGTTATCTACTGCACAGGAGGGAATTAATGGTGGGGGTGTGTCAGTCTATATTAAGACTAATCTCACATCCAGACTAGTTAGTGTATTACCTACTGGAACCCATACATGTGTAACTCATCATAAACAGGGTGTCATACCATATCCTTGCAACATACAGGTCCCTCTCCATGTCCCAGCAAACCCATACTACCTATCTTAATGTACTAGACTTCCTCACCGTTCATCCCAATATGATACTGATGGGGATCTCAACTAGCCCTCTATAGACTGGGCATCCTACACTACTTCTAATACACAAACCCAGTGATTCCTAAACTTTGTTAATACCATCATCTTGGAACAGTTGGTCCATTCTCCTAGCAGGGGTACAAATATTCCTGACCTTGTAGTCACAAACATGGGAGGCCAATGTTCCTCACCTAATACAATATCTTTGCTTGTCAGATCTGACCATAAGACAGTATTACGTGAAATAAAAATTAAATCCAGGGATCCAGCAAAACCAAAAACCTTTAAGAACTATTCCAAGGCTAATCAGTCTACTAACCAAAACCTTAGCTAAATTCCAAGCACCCCTAAACCCAGTAAACACCATAGAATACACTGAGCTATTTACAAAATCTCTGTACAGTCATATTTATAGTTGTATAGAGTGAGCTGTGCCAAGAATAAGACAAACTCAAAAGATAAGCCACCCTGGTGGAATCACAAAATCAATCGGTTATACAACAAAAGAAAAAAATCTTGGCCAAGCATAGGAGGAACAAAGCCATCCATATTAATAGCCTCCTGACAGGCAGCTAAGAGAGTCAATTAACACTTCAAAGGCTAAATCTGAAGACAAAATAGCTTCTCAGGCAAAGGACAATCAAAAAGCTTTCTACCACTATGTCAATAACCTCAGAGGAAATGCACAACAGTATGCAGAACTTACTGTAGATGGCATCACCCACAGTGAACTGGAGATGATTGCCAACCTTTTGGCTGACAGGTTCAGCTCAAATCCCCCCCCCCCCCCCCCCCCCCATAGTCCAAAGGAAATACCACATAACACAATTCCCCCAGCAATTAACAGAAAACAGGTCATTAATGTACTTTCCAAGGCCAAAAATAGTGCATCAATGGGCCCAATAGTATCCCAAGATGTTTACTAAATAACATGAAATATGACCTCTCTGGTCCACTGAAGCCTTCAGTCAGATTTTGGGCCCAAGGAATGGAAGATGGCTACAGTCTTTCCCCTGCACAAAGGAGGTCCAGCTGCTGATTTGGATAACTATAGGCCAGTAAGTCTTACCAGCTGCATATGTAAGGCAATGGAAATAATCATCACGGATATTATACAGTAAATGAGGACATAGTTTACCTGCAACCACTGGACCCATCACAGTTTGGCTTTGTTAAAGGAAGGTCATGCCTGTTAAATCTGATGGACTATTTTGAGACGTAACTAAAGCACTGGATGAAGATATGACTGTACACATAGCTTACCTCAAGCTGGCCAAGTCTTTTGATACAATAACCCACTCGGGCATTGTAAACAAGCTCACTAATTTAAGTATAAACCCTTTTATCATCCATTGGATAGCCCAGGAAGTCCAAATAGGTGAGACCACCTCAACCAAGAGGCTAGTCACTAGCAGAGTCCTCAGGACTCGGTAATGGGCCTGCTCCTTTTTGACATCTTTTTATCTGAAATAGAAGGAAATGCTGAAGGATTATGGCTGACTAAGCTTGCAGATGATTGCAAGCTGGTGGTTATTATTGACTCCCATGTAATCAAAGCATTCTTCAAGAAGATCTATTTCTAACAAATAGTGCCAAAATCATGGTCTTAAACTCAATGCTAAGATATGCATAATTGTACGGGTTGGGAAATCAACATCCTGGCTAATTATCATGTTGGTAATATGCCCTTAAGATTCAACTCTGGTCAGGGCTCTGGGTGCACACCCAGACAGTAGCCTTAACTTTGACCACTATGTGGCAACAGTGGTAAGGAAGTCCTTTTATGTTGTGCAACTTATAAATAAGGGCATAGCATCTAAGTCCAAAGAGGTAATTATCCCAGTGTACTCCACCCTTATCAGACCAATCACAGAGTACAATGCTCCCATTGGTATGTACCTGACCAGGCATATGCAGCAACTAGAGTGACCTCAAAGGTTCCTTACAAAAATAATACAAGGTGTGAAAAACCTGTGTTATGAAGTGTGCCTTAAAGCCCTTGTATTTAATCTCCTATAGATTACTGAAGAGTAATCCCCTATATATTTGTAAGTCAAAGGGTACCAGAAATACAAAGTCTAAGGACCTGAATTTTGTCTGTGACCTAAACAGAACATGCTGGACAGACAGATATGTGTTCCAGAGACTGCCCATCCTATGGAAAAGACTTCTCATCCATGTGAAGCTGAGTTCCTCTATTACCCAGTTAAAGTACAACCTAGACCAGTGGCTGGGGAATAGGAAATTTACATTTGGACTGGCACCCAAGACCCTTATGGACACAGGTAGCTTATAAATGCCTGGCCCTCGATGTCTAATATGGATGCAGAACATCATTATTCTTTCAGGTAAATTTGGCTAGGTTTAGAAAGGTTTCCTGGGTCGCTAACCTAGTAGCAGTCTATTAATTTATCAGTGTTAGTGTTTTAATTTATGAATATGGCAAAAGCAATCACTTTATGGTACTGATCCCCAGTTTATACTGTCTTACACTTCGGCCTCCGTTCCAGTCATTTGGAAACAACAAACTTGCTGTGGCATTTTTCATCCTTATAAAAACACAACTGCTTTCTTACAGCTTGTACCTAACCCAAGGTGGTGATGCCATTTAGTTGGTTAGGGATTTATTTAAGTAGTGCAATTTGCAGAGTGCACATACTAAACACTGACTAATGTTAGAAGTTCTTCCTTTGTAACTTAGAAACAAGGCAACTGAAAAATGTGCAGAGCCTTTCAATATACAAGTTAAAGTACTGTTTGTGAAAGAAAAAAAAGCTATTCAAAGGTTTTCTTGTCTACAAAGGCTTTGGTATTACACACATATAACAAGGAAAAGCAAAGGAGGTAACCTCCATGGTTTCTTCTTGGACTGCCCAAATTACTTCTTTATTTGCATAGAAATCAGTTTTGCTTGATTTCATCAAATCATAGCTTTAGGCCTGGAGGACCTACTGTAACTCCACAGACTTTATTTGCAGTTAAATGTTAATAACGAAGAAGACACAGTGGCACCGTGGTTGCATTGTTCTCTGGTTTGATTCTTGGCTGGGGTGCCTTCTGTGTGGAGTCTGCATGTCCTCCCCTGTGCTTGTGTGGGTTTCCTCCCATGTTACAAAGACATGTATATGGAGCATTTCTTCCTGGGCCACTGCTAAAAACTGGCTTTGTTCCAAGTTAGACTTTCCTGGTAAACGAATGTTAAATGAATAAATAATAGTTTGCACCTAGCTTGGAAGCAAGCATGGGTTTCTCTATCTAGCTTCTTGCACTGGACTATTAATTCTTAACCCATTTTATGATGAAAGAGGTCTTGTGAGCTCAGCATGGTTGAGATCTCTGCTTCAGTTGCAACTACATGATCAGAGTAATGAAAAAGAAAAATTAATGCACATTAAGACGAAGAGGCTCCATACACATTTTAAAATGTTTTGAAATAATAAAAAAGCCCACTTGTGTAGCTATTCATTTTTCAGAGACATAGGTACATAAATGAGAGAAATCTGAACAATATTTTAAGATATAGCTTTCTTAATCCAGAGTAATTGAAGCGAAAAGAAAGACAGTGTGCGTGTGTGTGTGGGGGGGGGGGGGGTGGGATTTTTACCATCATTATAATATTTAGGTTAGTGGAATAAAATAGCCCCTATCTGGACTATAAGGAAGGCATACTGTGTCATCCCTCATGAAAAATAATGGTGTTCTTGTTTTTAGCATACCAGGCCTGTCTGTCAAGAACTACTTCTTTCAAGTTTTTGCAGATTCATCTTCATTTTTGCCTGCAATCTTTCCCGGCATCAGTGTCTTCTGCAGTGAATCCTGTCTTCACATTTTGGGATCACAGTATTAGAGGTTTAGTGTTACTATTAGGCCTTCTAGTGAGCAGCCCAGATTTCCTTCCTAAGTATTGACTGATCTGAGCTTCTTAGAGTCAATGGAATTTTCAAAATATTCTACAGTACCATGGTTCATCCATCACATAGCCTTAGTTGAGGTGCATTTTTACTGCACATTTTTACTGGGATAACCATAGTTTTGACTATACTTACCTTTCTTTCAGTGACAATTCTGGCCTTTAAATTCATATCCTGATTTTCAATCCAAAAAGAAAGCACCTTTTAATGGTGTTGCTACAGCCATAATCTGCATGGAGCTTTGAGTCCAAGAAAATAAAATCCTTTAGTGCTTCCACTTACTTCCCATCTATTTGAAAAGAATTGATGGGGCTAGGTAACAAAATGTAAGATTTTTATCACTGAGAAACAAGCCAGCTTTTGCAGTTTCTTTCACTTTCATCAACGCACACATCAAATATTTATGACTTTCAGCTGTCAGAGTGTTATCATTAGCATGCAATTCTGATTCCGACATTTGATTCATCTAACACAATAGTTCAGGCAACATGCTCTGTATATGAATTTTAATAAGTAGTGTGGCAATATGCAGCCTTGTCATATTCCTTTCTCAATCTTTAAAGTTAGTACATGTTCATTTCTAACTCCTGCTTATTGTTCTACATACAGTTTCCTCAGGAGGCTAATAAGGTGACTTGATATCCCCATTAATCTTAAAAGCCTGCACTGTTTGTTATGGTCCATGTAGTAAAAGCCTTTACAGTAGTCAATAAAGCAAAAATCAATATTATTTTCTGGAATTCCCTTGCATTCTCTGTTATGCAGTGGATATTGTCAGTTTGATCTCTACCCTTCTAAAACCCAGTTGTACACCTGGCACTTCTCAGTCTACATATTGATGGAGTCTAGGTTGGTGGATCTTGAACATCACCTTACTAATATGTCAAACAAGAGCGATAGCTGTAGCACTCTTTAGCAATAAATGGAATTTAAAAAATATATATATATATGTGTGTGTGTGTGTGTGTGTGTGTATATATATATATATATATATATATATATATATATATATATGTAAATGCATATATATGTACAGATATATATGAACATACATATAGCTCCCTAGCTCGCTCTCATTTTATATATATATGTGTGTGTGTGTGTGTGTGTGTGTGTGTGTGTGTGTGTATGTGTGTGTGTGTGTGTGTGTATATATATATATATATATATATATATATATATATATATATATATATTTATATATATATATATATATATATATATATATATATATACATAGATAGATATTTATACATCATGTACATGTACAGATATATATGCAGACATACACACAAATGATTAGTTTATACACAGGCTAAATTTTGCTCTTTTTGTTTGGAATTAAGCAGTTGTATACCCTCATCTTGTTTTATGTTTTCTTTCCTTGGGTTTCAGTCAGAACGCTGTCAGTTAGAATACCAACAACATCTAGCATACATCTGAAGTTAAAGACCAGCACAATGTCTAACTATCATCATTTATTGGATGGAAAGTTTTTACAAAACTATATTTCCTTGCTACATCTAGTCTTGGTGAGTACATTATGCAGTTTTCTCTCATATGTTTTAATGATCTTTTTTTTCTTAATTTATAGTGTTATGTGGGTATGCAGAAATAAATAGTGTACTGGTTTAGGCAAAATAACCCGTGGTAGTGGTGCTGCAGTAGCGTTGTCACCTCACAGCAAGACGTTGTCGTGTTCGATTCTCAGCTAGAGCGTCTTCTGTGTGGAGGCATGCGTGAATGGGCGTGCCTTCGTTGAAGGCTGTGCATCAGGGCTGGTAACTCGGCACGTAAAAATCCACTACCAAACATTAGTGGACCGGAGTTCCACTGTGGCGACACCTAACCGGGATAAGCCAAAAGACACAACAACTGGATTAGGCAAAATAGAACAGTGCGTTGTGAAGCACAGGGTACAAGTGATTTGGAGACACCCATACTGTGATCGTGCTAGCATGAAAAACAGTCTAGTGTGTATGCATGCACATGACCGTATAATGGCATTGAAAGAAGTGTCATCATGCTAATGAGAGCTACTGTGTATGCAAATGACAAAATCCAACATGATGGCATGATTCAAAAACATAAAATGTCATCTTATATGATTTTTCTGTGAATACGTGTATGACTCTAGTAAGATGCTAGTAACATCATCTGGTTTAGACATGCACAAGAATATATATATATATATATATATATATATATATATATATATATATATAAAGTCCAAGCATATCTTAGAACCCAGTTTCCTCAGCACTATAAACTGCACCCCTGACCTCAGCAATTGGGTATCATCATTTCCACCAGTATGCAACAGGGGAACACTGCCATATAGACAGATAAAAAATTGGAGCTGGTAGACTGATGCTGTTCTCACAAAGGATGAATGAGGATGTGCAGGATGCTTGCCCCAGTGGACACAAACAGTTATGTAGCATTAGACATTCTTAATATTGGGACTTAGCAGCACTAAGCTGGAAACATATTAGCAAAACTCAGACATGGTCCAATGGGGACCTAGGCATAGTACTGGACTGTGCCCCTCCCACCCATGCAGTCATACCAATTACTTGGCTGTCTACCCTTAATTACTATAAAATGCTTTTCAAATCTGTCAGTGTGCATATTATTTATTTTTTAACGTTTACAATGATCAAAGAGATTTTGATTGAATTTAAAACAGTTATTTCAAATTGTATTGCAAAAACACTGACAGCAATTTGCTAAACAAAACAGTCTCACACAGAAAATATATTTAGCATGAAGAACAGTAACTTTTTTCTTTTCTTGAAACTCACAATTATTGATAATGTATTGGCAGCCTACTAAACTACAAAACATGCTGGGAGTCAGTGATGAAATAGTGTACAGTAAAGTCCTAATTAGCATTTATGTGATGGATACAGGAATTCAAAATACAAATGTACAACATATTTGCTAACAGCTTGGGACAGCCCACTGTGATGCAAGTGTCCCTTAGGGAAAGTCTAGGAACACTGACCGGTAAAGTGACTTGGTCAAAGTTACACAGTAGACAGATGAGGACTGAAGGTGTCAAATCCTACACTACAGAGGCAGTTATAGCCTTACTCATTTGCACTAAGTACCAGACAGATTGTTGTAGACACAATGCATTTCACACCTGTGTTCCTGCCAAAACAGAAACAAAACAAAACAAACAAAAACAAAATACGTATTCAAAGTTAACATATTATCATTAACTCATAGATGTCATGCTATCCAGTCTATTCACAGCCAAGTAATAAACACGTGGACAACAGTCAACAAAATAAGGAAACCAAGGACTGGACCCAAGAACATGGCTTATATGATGATGTTACAACTTCCTCCAATTAATTCCTTTAATTCAATTAATTCCTTTGTTTAGACCATAATTACTGTGAGATGTGGGAACAATATATTTATACAGGCGCGCACACACACACTCACACTCACACACACACACACACACACACACACACACACACACACACACACACACACACACACACACACACACAAAACCATCAGTTACAGTGTCGTGCATGACTACATAGCTCAGATATCTGCTTGAGAACAAGTAAATGAATACATTCAAAAATAAGGGAAGAGAAATATATCTGAGCTTACTGCTATCACAGTCATACAGTGGAACTCATTCAACAGCCCACACACCATCTAATTGTCTTAGTTCAAATCAAAGACAAAGACCCAAAAATCAACAACAGATTTTAAATGATTCTCTTATATACTTAGAAAGTTGCTGGAATAAAATATTTTGAATTAGGAAGTGTTTTCTGAAAGACAGAAAGTCTGAAACTCATGCCTGTCATTATTTAAAGACTGCAGTTCACAAAAACTTGCCTGAAAGCCACACATTTTATAAGTAATGGAAAATTAGATCTGCGTGTAACATATTGCTTAAGGTATTTACCACACACACATACACACACACACACACACACACACACACACACACACACACACACACACACACACACACACACACACACACACACACACACACACACACATACACACACACACACACACACGGTACAGGGTTTAATTTTCAAATTCAGTCAGTGGTCATTGGCTAGGCTTGTAGTAGTCTGCAAACTGACTGGCAATTATTTACACATGAACCTATATAAATACAGCTCTCTATTGAAATGTCAGCACTCAAAACGACTCATGCCAGCATGCAGAAAAAAAACATTACAAATACAGGAGAAGGGTGAATCTCAAATGTCTCACTTCTCCTTTAAACTTTTTTCCAAGGGGACAAGCCACACCTGCACTCCTCAATGTGCGATTAAATCCCCGCACCCTCCTAAACCTACATATATTAACTCTGAGACTGCCATGCCTAAGAGAAAAGGGAGTATTTCAAGAAATGCCATCTTGGTCACAGTATACGCAAGTCTGTTTTTTGGCCATTTAGTCACCATGGTTCGGGACTCACTCTACCACATTACAACATTTTAAATGGTTACGCCAAATTAACTCTCAATGTATTTGCTCAAGAATTCTGGATAAAGCCAGAAATAGTGAGGGGACAGAGTCCCAAATATTAAATACTGTTTTTATTTTTTTATCAGTTTTCCTTTATTTATTTGCAAACCAGGTAAACCCACTATACAAAGTGTACCTTTTCAGGTATACCCCAGGAGTACTGAATGCTTGACTAGCTCAAAGGTACACAAGTGAGAAATGAAGGTGGAAGAATTCAGACTCTGTACTTTGGTCTGCAGGAAGCCATTTGTTACCAGCTCAGAGTCTTATGTCCCATACAACTCTAATCAACTTAAAGAGTATTTTTTTTTATTTTTGAAATGCTGATTATGAAACTCTAATGACAGATCTTATTGACTGACTGTTATCCTCAATGACTTAAAGTAAAATGAACAAGTTAAGTAAGTTTTGGCAGTTAGTGCAGTGGATTAAGGCTTTGTACTCTTACTGAGCTTATTCTTGTAGTCAAGGGAATAGTGTTTGACTCCTAGTTCCATTGGCTTACTGCATAATTCTGAACAAGTCACGGAATCAGAGAGCGCACCTGTGACTTGGCTTTCAAAACCAAAAAATGGTCGGAACATAGTAAGAAAAAAAGGTGTAGCACAGGAGGTTGAACAATTTTGTAATCATCCTGAGGTAAGGTATATCAATCTGGAGATTCACATACACACACACACACACACACACACACACACACACACACACACACACACACGTGCAGGCATGCATGTGCGCGTGCATATGCATACACGTCATTGATCTCCATCAAACAATCTTATCTCACACACTTTTGTAATTTGTAGGTAGCAGCTGTGTGGTGATGCTGAAAAATGTTTCAGATGTGAAACATCTGATCTGCTGGTCTTTCATAATTTAAAATGTGTACTGATGTTGAGCTGCCCTGCTGTGGTCTAGGCTAACACTGAAACGAGACTGTACTGATGCTGCTGCAGAGTGGGCAATAAATAGTTTATATGTGTATTTTTTTAGGTCAGGCTGGGGACCTAGGCAGCTGCCTGGGTTGCCTTGTGTTGGATCTAGCTCTGAATTTTAGGACTCACTCTTCCTGAATTCTATAAGATCAGAGAACTGATGCTGATACATGTAGAGAAGCATATGTAGTTTCAACAGACAGCAGAGGAGAACATCTCCAATATGTAGGCATTCTACATCATTTCTCATTTCCTTAAGATTGTGGGTTTGTCACTGACAGGAGCCATATTGTCATCAAGGCTGAATCTGTTTCAGTTGGCATCTGATACATTACTTAGAAGGAAATCCTACACATCAGGTTCCAGATGGTGTACAATGTACAGAGTATTATATGCAATGTGTTCATATACTATCTAGGCAGTTTCCATGATTTCCACCTGTTGCTAATGAATGAATTAAGCCAGCATTTTATGTGAATAGATTTTACACAGAGTCATCTAAATGATATGTGCATACATCGCCAACCCTTGAGGCCATGAAGATCTACATGCATATAGATAGCACAGGTGTT
The DNA here is from genome assembly GCF_019279795.1 of Protopterus annectens. Classification (NCBI taxonomy): domain Eukaryota; kingdom Metazoa; phylum Chordata; order Ceratodontiformes; family Protopteridae; genus Protopterus; species Protopterus annectens. Next base: position 194,060,626 of record NC_056748.1, on the reverse strand, counting down.
GCAGCATGTGCCTTGAAGCTATGGCCAAGACCACCATCTTTAGTCACCAGATAGAAGCAGAGATAACATTGACAGTTCTTCTGGTATAGACACAGAAGATCACTAAAGGTGTGTTCAGGTAGTTGAATTCACAATCACACTGCCTGGATGCATCAGACAAGTGCTCGGCAGCATGCTGTGAAATACGCAGCAAGATATTTGTGGTGTATGTCAGGCTACACAACATGACACTACAGAAAGAATTACAGAAAGTGGAGACCATGGCACTTGCAACATACCTGTATCATCAGAAGAAATGGTGCCAGGTGAGGAATCACATGACAATGTGGCTGCAGTGGGTCTCCATGTGAGGAATCAATTAATGTAGCATAGGCAACTGGTACATAAACTAATGTGATTCTGTTAAACAGAAGTAAAGATAGTGCATGCTCATCTTAAGTTTAAATCTATTAAGAGATTCTGCTCCCTCATGCCAGTTAAGTTACAGTGCCATGGCAATTCACATGACTTCCTTCTATCTAGATTCTTAGAAAAAACTCTACAGGTTACTGCATGTTCTTTGGTCTTTCCTTCTGTTGTGGCATAGCCTCAGGACTATGGTTCAAAGCACAAACTTCTCATGCATCGAGAAGCCAACTTCTCTGATTATGAGGACCATATCTCTTTTTTTTTATATACCACACCACTAGGATAACTGTTTAACAGTACTCTGAGGGAAACTTTTCTAACTAATAGAAAAAAGTGTACCTATCTCTCTTAAAGGGAAATACAAAATGAATAAATTATTCTATGTACAATAATATTATTTACATCTACTTGGACTACCACAGACTGAGAATCACCACACGCTGTTTCTAGATATATCACTAGAAGTCAATGAAAGGTAAAGTGTCAAAATATTTTGAGAAATACTCTACAACCAAATGTGGCTAATCTTGCTGTCACATTCAATGAGATGTACTCTGGGTCCAATATATATATATATATATATATATATATCTAGTATTGTTTAGTTTAGATAATCATGTAACATTACTTAACAATACCCTGTTAGTAGTTTACAAACAGTTTGGAAAACATTTGCAAACATTAAAACAAATTGTTGTTGTGGCCCATCTAAAATTCTAGGTGACTTTAGTGAAGAAAATGGTCAGTCTTCTAAATAATGTCTTATAGCATTTGTATCAGTTATCCTTCCCTAAGAACATCAAATCACCTATACATGTTGATCGGGAACAAACACAGGAATGGTTAAGGAGAGGCGAATTGAAATCAAGAGTTGAAAGGTTAATATTGGTGGCCCAAGATAGTGGGCTGTATAAACATTGGTTTATAAAGTCCATTAAACATGTGGAATAAACAGGCAAATGTAGATTTTGTAAAACCAAATTGGAAACAGTTGCACACCTCGTTACTGGTTGCGACATACTAATGGCAGAAGGACTGTATACTGGCAAGACTGTTGCACTGAGGATTGTGCAAACATTATTGTATTGAAGTGGCTGAAAAACACTGGAAACATGAGCCACAAAGCATCATAGAAAATGAAGAATTCTACATCACATGGGATCATCCATTACCAACAGTTCAAAAGAGAGACGCTAGAAAACTGGATATAGTGGTCCAAGAATACAAGACAAGAGCAGCATTGATTATTGAAATCACCACTCCCAGTGACTACAGTGTGTTGCATACAGAGAGACAGAAAGTCACAAAATATCAGGATCTGCAGGCAGAAATGAGAGCAATGTGGAAGAAAGATACCCAGACAATTCCAATAGTACTAGGAGCAGAAGGTCTTATAAAAAAGAATCTATAATCATATTTAGATATGTTACAATGGTTTACTATCAAATAAATGGCAGTGAAATGACCAACCATTCATATGTCTGACGCATTTAATCGACCACATGCATATTAATTAGGACATATCATCGACAAGGAAATGTTGAATGCATGAATTCAATATTAATGTCGAATTTCAACATTATACTGATCCTATAAGCCCCTAGAGACCTGAACGAGGAGTGGAAACCATATGACCACATTTTAAATGCAGTATTGCTTTTTTTTTTTTTTTATTATTATTTTTTTTACTTTTATTTTTAATGCACTCCACGTGTAACTTCCTGGTGCAATGAGCATGTCGGGTACAATCTGTTTTTACACTTCTGTTGTGTTCAGTTCATATGCATTCTCTGAATCAAAAGTACCCGATAGTGATAACCAAATGGCAAAGTGACATGATAAAGTAAATATATCCAAAAGTGCAGTAATAATACACAAAGAAGTATTGAGTAGTAGAAAGCTACTTACTTCACCACAGGTATCCTAATTATGGTTTACAATCCCAAAACTGTGAATAAAGACTTGCAGATAGTGAATATGTACTTGCCAACTTCCTGATATGCACAATGCTGTTTATGGGCTGTTTTAAATGAATGAGGTCATGTTATCGATGTTCTTAAAGATGACAGCATCTTATTTTTGCATTTTTAAATGGACGACATTGTTAACGTCAAAAAAATCATGTCCGACCATATAGTTTTCGATTATATCACTGTTGTGTAAGTTAATTTCAATTTTTTGATAGTAAACCGTTACCAGTACATGTAACCCTATACGAATTACAGGAGTCATTACTGGGCACATTGCGGGTGCTGCAAAGAGCAATTTTAGCTGACATCAAAGAATGAAACAATACTAACTTTATGAAATTTAATCACACTTTGACTTAGGAATGGGGTCCATTCCCATCGGGTCTATATTAGATGAATGGATGATCAAAATGTCGAGTACAACATGCTCAACACACTTTGATCGATCGTTCATCTAATTGAACACTGAAAATGACGAAAATCAGAGTTCTGAAAAGTTTTAGTTGGCCATGGTAGTGAGTGTAGCATGTGACGTAAAGACGTTATACTGACTGGAATGGCTAGGTAAGCAAATTCTGTACTTGTGTGTGTATGCTGCGATTACCAGGAAATTGCCCTTTCCCCAATGGAGAGCGATCTCGAAGCTGGTATATATAATTGGGGGGGGAGGCTAAGCCCCCTACTTTCTATTAAAAGCAGAAGAGTGTGTTTAGGTTTGAATGTTGTTGAGTGATGTGAGCATGTAGGGGTTTATATGTATTAGTTGTGTGTGTGTGTGTGTGTGTGTGTGTGTGTGTGTGTGTGTGTGTGTGTGTGTGTGTGTGTGTGTGTGAGTGTGCATGTGTGTGTGTGTGTGTGTGTGTGTGTGTGTGTGTGTGTGTGTGTGTGTGTGTGTGTGTGTGTTGCATGTTAGTATAGGCAAGGTGTGGGACAAACAAAACTTTTCAGAACTCTGGTTTTCATAATTTTCAGTTTTTGATTAGATGAAGAGTCGATCAAAGTGTGTCGAGCATGTTGTACTCGACATTTTGATCATTCATGCATCTAATATAGACCCTTCCCATTATGGTATTAGAAACCCAAAACACTTGGAGAAATTAAAAAAAGGGGCACCCCCCAAAATTCCAGCATCCAAAGGTTAGGATAAGACCCAACTAATGATAATACACCTATCACCTTTGTCATCACTTATTTTGAAAGAGTCTTACTAACCCTGTTGCAATTTATGAGAATTTTCTGAACTATGATTCCAAAATATATGGCATATTTTACCAGTATAACATGTTCTAATCAAGTGGTAGCATAAATTCTGGATTATAGTTAGATGTAACATACCTTGACTTAAGCATGTTATTCATTATCATTTCCCTCTGGAGTATCTTAGAAGCTATAAAATTATTTAGTGTGCGGGTGAGTTTATTTATTTATTTATTTGTTTATTTTCTTACTTGCTTGCTTGTATTTATTAACCAGGATAGAACACTGATCTATTTGTACATTTTTCTGACTTACCCTAGGAGCACTCTCTGTTTAAAAGCCTTACACAGAGTTACAATCTAGGCAGAGAGAGTTTGAGAGAATCAAACCCTGGACTGCAGGAAGCTGCTCATTAACAGCTCACAGTCTTAATCATCTGAAATAACTGTCAGATCTTTTGTAATTCATATTGAAAATAATACCACTTTGCATAGGTTCATATGCAAGTGCTAACCAATCAGATTGCAGATGATTACAAATCTAGCCAAAAAAAAAAAAAAAAAAAAAAATAATATATATATATCTATATATATATATATATATATATATATATATATATATATATATATATATATTCAGAAGTTTCCTCCAGCCTCAAGGAGGGCAATACAAAATAAACTAGTGAAGAATACGATGCCAAACCAGTTATCCAGGGTTATCTTTGGAGCAGAAAGGTGCTACTCTGTTTTTTTTCAAAAGTGACAGAATATATCAGAATATGAATCTGTCATAACCACGTGTCTTATTATCTGATGATGGAAGCTTACGTCTTTTAACTAGATATTTAAGGAACAATTAATTCTATGAAGGAATAAGAAACGTAGCAGGGTTGGATACTTAATTATTCAAAAAGCTAGGCCCAAATTATTAGTATAGAGACAGGACTGTGAGTCTACCCTCATAACTAAGAGTAATGATATGACTGATCCTTTTTATTTATGAATTTCACATCTCTCTCAGGCTGGGTAAAGTGTTTACATACATAACAAATGGGGCATAATATTCAGTAATGGATCTGATGAGAGATAAGTAAAGAGGAACTAAGACTTTTCTACATCTAGAGGCGATGCCTTTAGAAATTAGATGATTCAGATAGAAGGTTTTCCCAACAAATTAAGGCATGATGGTGAAAAGATAAAGAGTTATCCACAAGAGCACACAAATCTCTTATGACAGTGTCTAATTGGAGGGGTATCTCACCTATCTGCTATGATGTGGACATGTCTTGTTTACTAGAATCAACTATACTACATTATTTTTACATGAAGTTCAGATTCATAGGTATATACTAGAAGGATGACCACAGGAGCTTTTTTAAGCAAAGCCATGCATCCCAAATGTATTGAATATGTTTTGGTATCCTAGATATTATTTTAAAGGGTGTATGTAAGCTAGGGCATGTGTGATGAAGCAATTATATACTCCTGCTATCCATTAGAGACTGGTACCAGGTAAGGAGTCAGTGGTCAAGGTTAGGGTCAGGGAATGAATCTGCTTCACATGGATGGGAAACCTGTTCCAGAGAAGGGATATTCTCTGAGAGATATACTTGTCACTCCAACATCTCCTATGTATGTCACAAGGAAAGTTTAATTCCCTGAATTGGGTTGATCTGATGCCACTTGTTTTGCAGATATGCAATAGGTCACCAAAGTGATATCCAAGGATACCTTATATGCCAGACACAGATAACCTCCAACAGTCTGTAGGAGGCAAAGTACAGTGATAGGGCTTTTAGGTGATCAGCATAGGACATGTTGTTTATGCTCTGTATTATTCTTGTAAGGAACTTCTGTGGATGTTCTAGTTATTGCATATACCTGGTCAGATACAAACCAAAGGGTGCTTTGTAATCAAAGGTCTGAGGAATGTTAATTACAGTGGAAAATTACTTCCTTGGTTCTAGATGCCATGCTCTTGCTTATAGGTTGAGTAACATAGAAGGATTTCCTTACTACTTTAAACTCACATTGCTCAAAAGCCAAGTTACTATCTACATGCATCACCAAATCCGTGACTACTCGATCAACTCTTAGGGGTGAGTTATTAATGAGGTGTTTTCCTGGGGTGGCCAATGTCCCTGAGGACACTAATCTTCATGTTTTGGCAATGAGTTTTAAACCATTACTCTGGCAATGGACATTTGTCTGCATTAGGCCTTCTTGGAGGATATTAGTATCTTGGTGGAATTCTATGACAGCTTCTAGTTTGCAGTCATCTGCAAACTTGGTTAACCAGAGGTCTTTGAGATTGTTGTCCTTGTATCAATTGTTAATCAAGTCTAATCCATGGTGGAAGAATTTATAGTTAGCTGAGGCATAAATTAACAGTATCCATACGTCTCAACTGTTCAGATTTTCACAGAATTTCCAGATTTTTTGCTTCATGTTTTGGGTCTGTTCCTGAAAAGATGTGTGTTTTTCTGGATTTTTGTGGCAAATCATTAAGGATTAAACTCACTAAATAATGACAAGCATTTTCGTTTCAGACTTCATACCATTCATAAAATGCATGATAAGACAAGACCTTTTATTCTAACAGCTTTCTAAGTTTCTAAGAGCAATATTTAAAATTTGTCCCTATTTTTGGGGCTTTGTCCCACCATTATTTTTGTCCTTGTCCAGATTTTTTGTGCTAAGAGGTTGAGTGCTATGACAACATCTGTAAAGTGATCTGCAAACCTATAGATCCAAAGGCCACTAATGTTTGCTTGTAGGTCAAAAAAAAAGATGCTAGCTGGGGGGTGGGGGCAAAACTGACCCCACTGGTTCACCATTGGTAGCATCATTTCTTTCAGAAGTGGTTTACTTGACACTAACCACACAAGTTCTGTCAACCAACCAGTCAGCTACCCACTACACATCATTTGGATTTATATTCAGGTTTACAAATCTGTCAATAATGACTACATGACTTTTGCCAAGTCCGATTATATTGTATGCACTGCATAACTGCTATCCAATTCTTCTGTGACTTTCAAATATATTAGTGAGGATAAAGAGACAGAACCTGCCCTTGATAAAGCTGACTTGACATGAGTCAAGAGTTAGGAGTATTTCTATGTCTGGATTAATGAGACCTGAGATAATACATCATTATACATATGAGGCTTGTGATACCTGTAGATCCGCAGTTACCAGGATCTATGTTTAGGTCACCCATATGTAATGATCTTACAATAGCTGCTGTCCAGGCTTGAGAAATATCAACAGTGAAAAGTCTTTAATTAAAAAGGTTAATTCACGGTTAAGATGTGCTTTACTGGTTAATGATAATTAAGCAGCTTGTTATATCAGGGCTCATAGATGAGGTGGTATTATCGTTTGAAGTGTTTGAGAAGACTTGCTCCATAGTAATTATGGAGTCACTTCGACTGTAAAATCTGTGCAGTTGTTATAACTGTGGGCTTAGTAAAATTTGCAAAACATTTGTAAGCCACTATATTTGCTATTTCCTTTTGGTCAATATGGCAGTATTGCTGTAGCTAAGCATTGCTAAGTGATAGTTCTTAGCTTCCTGATATAGTTAAAGAAGGATGTGTAGTTAGGCTTTGGTTATAACAAACATTTTAAGTTCATTTTCAGCTTTGATCATAGGTTCATAGGTTGATACTAGGCTATCTGCCCTAGGGCATTTATAAGCCTAGCCACAGTGTGTTTGGCTTTCGCCACGCTTTTAGATTAGTTGACTGTGCCTCTGTATAGTAGGTCACAGAAGATAGTCCTTTTAAGGTTAGTTTACTGTGCTTCTGTCTAGTAGGGACACAGAAGAGATCCCAGGGGTAAACCTATGATCTCCCATCCACTCGTCAAGATTTCTCTTGAAGAGGGTCATTGAGGGGCTCTGCCTAACATGGATTGGGATTTTGTTCCAGAGTGAGGGGAGCCTCTGGGATATGAATCTGTCCCTCCAGCATGTCTTATTCATTTCTGTGCTAAGGTTAAGTCCCTGGAGCGTGTAGCTCTAAGGGATTTGGATTTCCTGAGGTGGAGCATGTCCATTAATTCTGGGTTGGACATGGCTTTATACATGAGCCACAGATTGCCTCTGAGTAGGTGGTAAGCAACTGAGTAAAGCTAGAGTTTCTTTTGCCTAACTGCGTAGGGCATCTGTTTGAGTCTCTTGATCCTCTTGGTGAGGTACATTTGGGGTCTTTCCAGTTGCTGCAGGTGTCGGGTAAGGAACATCCTGAATGGGGCATTGTATTCAATTATGGGCCTGATGAGTGATGAGTAGAGGGGCACAATGACCTCTCTTGATCTCGATGTGAACCCTTTCATGATAAGGTGGGCTATATAGAAAGTCTTTCTAACCACTTTGGCAACGTGATTGTCAAAGGAGAGATTGCTATCTACTTGAGTCCCCAAATCCCTAATTACTTCTTCCGTGCTTAATGGATTACCACCTATCTGGTAATTTGTGGGTACTTTGTTTTTCCCAAAGGGGATGACTATGCACTTTTTGGCATTTAGCTTTAGGCCATGGCTCTGGCACCAGTTATCCATCTCTGTGAGACCCTTTTGGAGGATGCTTGTGTCAGTCGGCGAGTCGATTATGGCACCCAGTTTGCAGTCATCTGCGAACTTGGTCAGCCATAGTCCTCCCATGTTAGCCTGTACCTCAGAGAAATATATACCGAACAAGAGAGGTCCCAGGACTGAGCCTTGTGGGATGCCACTTGTAACTGGTTTACAGTCTGGTATGGCACCTGCAATTCTGACCATGTGGGTTCTATCCCTGAGCCAGTTTGCAACCCATCTTGTGACATTGGGGTTGATATTTAAGCTGGTGAGCTTATTTATGATGCCCGAGTGGGGTATTGTGTCGAAGGCTTTTGCAAGGTCCAGGTAGGCTGTGTGGACTACCTTCCCTTCATCTATGGCCTTGGTGACTGTTTCAAAGAAGTCGACCAGGTGCAAGAGACAAGATCTGCCCTTAACGAAGCCGAATTGGGTAGGATCCAGTGTTTGGAGGTTCCCAATGTCTTTGTTTATGAGTTCCATGATGATACACTCCATAGCTTTGCAGACCAGGCTAGTCAGGCTTATAGGGCAATAGTTTCTGGGGTCCGTTGTGGCACCACCTTTGTGGAGTGGGGCCACTATTGCTGTATGCCATTCCTTGGGTACATAGCCTGTAGTAAGGCTGAGATTGAACAGTGACTTTATGTGAGGGTTCAGTTCTTCTTGGAGCTCGTGTAAGACGCAGCCCGGGACACCGTCTGGTCCCATTGATGCTGTGTTTTTTGCTTTGGAAAGGCAGCTCTCACCTGTGCATCTGTGATGTCAGGGAGGCTACACTGTGTTGGGATAGACATTTGCTCTTTTGGGGGGGAAGGGGGGAGAAGCTCGCACTGAACCTGTCTGCCAGGATGTTGGCAATGTCTTTGGGTTCAGTGTATTTTTTGTCATTTTGCACTAACTCAGAGCATATCTGGGAGTTGCCACACAGGTTCCTGACAAAACTAAAGAAGGCCTTGTGATTATCTTTAGCGTCTTGTGCAATTTTTCTTTTGAAGCTGGCCTTAGATGATTTTATGAGGGATCGTAGTTTTTTGCTAGTACTGAAAAGAGATGCCTTCCCTTTTTGGGATTTTGCTCTATCATGTAGTAGCTTTCTCCTTCTATTGTATAGCTTATTTATGGCTGAGGTCCTCCAGACAGGTCTCCTGCCATTGGAGGAGTGAGTCTTGGTTTTATTTGGGATAGCACGATCCATGCATTTATGTAGGTGTCCATAGAATGCGTTTGTAAAGGATTCTGCAGTTTGGGCCATATTTTCCACTGGCCCGGGGGCTTTGAAGAATTCCACCTCGGTTTTGAGAAGTGTGAAGTTTGCTTTTGAGAAGTTCTTTATCCTTGGTTTCCTTGGCTGGGGGTGGGGACAGGATATGAATGTCCAGTGAGACTAATTTATGGTCAGATATTACCAATGAGGGGTATACCTCTGGTATGGAACATAGAGTCCCCATGTTGGTGATGATCAGGTCCAATATGTTTCCCCCTCTTGTGGGAGTGGTGATCAGTTGTTCCATAGCATTTGAGTTTATAAATTCTAGGAACTGTTTGGCGATGGTGTTGGGGCTTGAGTAGTGCTCCCAGTCTATGTTTGGGTAGTTGAAGTCACCCAATATAACGGTGTTTGGAGAGACCTTCATATCCTCCAGTGTTCTCAGAAAAGCCGAGTGGGGTTCCTGAGTTTGGGAGGGTGGTCTGTAACATGCTACAAACTGAAAGGCAGTTTTGCCCACTGTTAGTTGCACATGGATGGTCACCGATGCTTCTTGCAGTGCTACTAACCTGGAGGTATGGGTATCTTTGATGAATATGGATACTCCCCCTCTTTTTGTAGTTCGGTCGGAGTTTTGGGGCCGAAAAGCATTGCATGAGGTATAACCTGGTAGTGCAGGGGTGCCCTCAGGAGCCTTGAACCAGGTTTCTGTTACTGCACAGCTATCAATATTCTCCATACTGAGGAGAGCCTCGAGTGTGTGCATCTTTAGGTTTAGACTTCTGGTGTTGAGCAGCATTACCCTTAGTTTCTTTTTCCTTGTGTTGTCTATGGAGGTGGGTTTGTCTTTTGAGCCTTGCCTAAAAAAGGCACTATGGGGGTGGCAAGAGCCTTAGCCAGTATCCAAAAGCCCAGGGGTGACAGGTGCAAGCTGTCCCTAGTGAAGCAACGTGGCTTGTCGAGCATGTCATCCCAGGCTGACAGACAGTGGATCCCCTTTGAATGACACCAATACTTTAGCCAATTGTTAAAATTGATCATTTTGTCTTTATACTGTGGCATCATTCTTGGTGAGGGCTAGATGCTACTCAAGGTCAGGGTCATACCAGCCTAGGCTACATGGTCAGAGAGCTCCTCTATGTCTCTTTTCATGTAGTCCAGGGAGGTACGTCTCAGGTCATTCACACCAGCATGGACAATGACGGAGTCATACTTGTACTTGCTTTGGAGTGACCTGAGTGCTTGCATTATGTGGCGGATCCTGGCACCCGACAGGCAGCTTACAGTGACCTTCTCCTTGTTCAGCCTGGTGAGTGGGACATCAGTGTGTCTGACAATAGAGTCACCTATTACAAGTGTATTAGATGTGTTGTTTAGCCTTAAGGGTCATCCTAGATATACCCTTATTCTCTTTAATAGTTTACACAGGTGTGCTCTTAAGGTGAGTAAAATCAACCCCTTATAAGCATTAAGTAATTTCTCTCTTGTTATACAGTTAAATTATATAGATATTCCACCATCCGGGTTTGCATTCAAATTCCTTATTGTATTTGTTGCAGACACAGATTGGCCTTGTCAATACAACTGTTCTAAGTGGAAATAACAGTCAGAGTAATAAGTTGCAGTTGTAGTTACTGGGTCCATCAAAGGAGGATTCCAGTGGAATTTACTTAGGTCATCATGCAACTGAGAAGTTCGTAAACACAAAGATATTTATGCGGGGTGTACTAAAAGTTTTCAAAGAAAAGGTCACTGAGTTATGGCCTGATTTAATAAGCAAAAATGGTACATATAGAAGCGTCCAAGAAGTGGCCATATTTCTAAAGACAAGTAGGGTATTTGGACTCCTAATGGATGTTTGAGCATTTGCACAACTGAGATAACATCAATAATGTTGAAGAAGCACTGGTCCTACCAACCACTGGAGGTGTTGGTCATTCAGTGTATTGATAGAGAATGTTAAAGTTTCAAAACAGGAGGATGTTGAAACTAATGGGGATTTCAACTAAGAATTAAGATTCCTCATGGTCAGAAATGGGAATACTTAATATTTTATACCTAGCTATGAAATGATAATCAATCTTGTTGTGCATAATTTTGACATCTAAGGGTCCAATTGTGAGGTTCTGAGGAATCACATGTGAGGTGATGACATCCTAGCCAAATATTGACACTCACCAATAATTCCCACGATGTCTGAAGTCATAATAGATAGTAAACACAGGAATAGAGGGAATGCTTTAATTACTGTTAAACCAGATCTCTGTAATTATAGCTTATATGAATATATTTTAGTTGCATGTGGGTCTTCATGCATTAAGTAAAGTTACATTAATACTTTCCAGAACAGAATTTGCTAGGCTGTAATTTTCAGCAGGAAGACGTTGCCTAAAGTAGACCATATGAAAGCAGCAATGCCTTTAGCCATATTGTGCAAGCCATGATAGGAAACATGTAGACCATCCCTGGCAAACCAGGAAATCCTGCCAACCATCTCATCACAAGATGACACTAATGGATCTTCCAGAAATGACACCAATTATACAGCAAATAATTCAAACCAAATATTCTGTCTCTGAATCTCACAATTTTTCTAAGTAATGGCTAAGTAATCTCAAGACCAGTGGTGTTCCTGCCTAAGCCACATACATACCAAGATGAATCATATCCTTCTGCATAACCATTTCGGTGGTATGCTTAAAGTCATTCACCTACACATGGACCACTACTAGTTTATAATTGTATTTTATCAGGATTTAAGAGCATTTGTTTTACATCCTGGATCCTGGCACGGGAAATATAGCTATCTGTCACCCTGTTTATTATCCAGATCAAAAAGGTTTGAGCCCTCTTCAATGTCTGGTTCTGGGCCATTTGCCTGCTGAATGTCCTATAGCCTCTATGATATAAGGTGACATTGTTTTAGTGTCAGAACACTGTGAACTGTTGTTCTGCTGGCTCACTTATGCTTGCCTTACTATGATATGGATCTTATAGCAAATTCTTAAGTGTTGCTAACTGACGTAGTAATTGCTCATGTGCTGTGTGCACTCCATTTAGGATTTGCTGGTGCTCAAAGTATATTGTTTTGTAACTTTGCAGACCTCACAGCCTCTTGGAGAATGAGTGTGTAATGACCGTGCCCTGACCCAGCAATCAAGGACCCTCAATCCTCACCACTAACACCAGAGAAGTCATCTCCTAGAAGAGGAAAGGATAGCTAATGCACACAGTAATGTACAATTTTCATTAAGTGCACACAGAGATCACAGTCAGTCTGGGGCTGGCTGCTCCCTTGCTCACCAGGTCCACAATAAGACTCCCCACTAGCACAGCTATAGGGTGCAGATCTCAGCCTAACTGTACCCTCTCTGTCCAACCAGTGCTTCGCGTCCCTGAAAAGTAGCTGACACAACACACATATGCGCGCACACACACACGCACACACACACACACACACACACACACACACACACACACACACACACACACACACACACACACTTTGAGATGAGTATTTATACAACTTAAGGAAAAACAGGTGGAAGCTCTCCAGTAACCCACTGGAAGCCTTGAACGAATCACTTGAAACGTGGAAAACGAAGCACACGTATATTTAAGCTCAGAACTCTAGCTTTTCATCAGTTACAAAAATCAACTTCCTTAGAATGGATAAACCATCATAACAGTTAAACTCCTTCTTATATTATAGCCTTCCTCTCACATGATCAATGAAAAATATATGTCAAGAATACATTACTGTTTTAAAAACCATCTTAAAAAAACTATCTTTGAAAACCATATTAGTCATATTAAAGGCAATGACTTTTGTTGAAAATTTATATACCCCAAACAACATGTACTAAATAATTGTGTTAGTGCAATAAAATATGATAAAATATGATAAACTCATCACAAGATGTGTTACTTGCACAAGACTATTGTGTTTAAAAAACTAATTTAGTAGCATGAAATACTGTCTGTTGAATAATTGCTCCGAGTTACCCTGAGCTAAGGCATCAGTTAAAATACGTGAAAATGAAAAAACATAATGCACAAAATACTTTTCAGCACGCATTTAAAACACAAAAGATATCAAATTTCTGTAACATATAAATGCACAAAGATAACCTTAATTAAAGTAACAATATACGATCTGTAAAGTCTGAAACTATGAAACATAGTATCGCAACACATTTCCAACACAAGACTACTCAAATTAAGACACATAACTTATGACATAAAACCCTACATATTCTTATTATATTAATATATCAAACTGAACTATTGAACTAACAGGAGAATGGAGGACATTCTAGTTTCAGAGACATATATGGAAGTGTCGAGAAATGAATTTAATATAGGCCTGTCTAGGGTATCTTCATATTTCAATGACATGTTTATTAACAATGCAATAGATTTAGACTTATTCAATTTCATGTCCTTACCAGCTCCAAGGGTCCCTGTTATATTTGGGTCTCCAAAAATCCATAAGAACCCGGTGGACCCCCCCCCCCCCATGCGACCTCTGGTCAGTGCCAGGGGTAGTATTACTTACACCAGTGCTAAAGTGGTAGATACAATCGTGAAGAAATACATGGCGAGTGAGCCTCAAATATCTAAAGATTCTTGGTCCTTCTTATCTAGGGTTAACAAAGTACCATATTGTGTAGATAGTTATTTTTTGACTATAGATGTGAAGGATTTGTACTCCTCCATTCCCCATTCAGTGGCTTTGGAATGGATTCTGGCCATGATGATTATTAAGCAAGCTCCAGCTAAGGAGATTCACTTGGTTAGTGAATTGCTAGACATTATCTTGTCTTGCAATTATGTGACATTTAACAGAAGATACTTCCTGCAGTTGATAGGTATCCCAATGGGGTCTCCTTGCGGAGCCAGTGTGGCCAATTTGGTCATGGCCTATTGGGAAAGGGAGAATGTACTAGCTAACTCTTTTGTTCAAGACAGGGTGTTGATGTACACGCATTTTTTGGATAATATATTTATCATCCTTAAAGGGGATGAGGAGGTAGCTAACTCACTTTTAGAGTTCTTTAATTCCTCTACTGAGTTCCTTAGGTTCACTTCTTGCTTTGCATTGGACAAGATAGCATATTTAGATGTAGATTTGGTGAAAGATAAAGACAATGGTTGTTTTATAAGCAGAATACATTGAAAGGAAACTTTTTCCAGTAGCTATTTACAGTTCGACAGTTGTCATCCCTTTTCACAGAAGAGATCCATTATAAAAGGTCAACTGGTTAGAGCTGCTAGGATGGTGACTAAGGACAGTGATTTCTTGGAAGAATGCAACTTCATGAGAGGGCTTTTTCTCAATAGAGGTTATCCGGAAGGGCTCATTTCTGATCTCTTGAAGGAAGTACGAAATAAGAGGGAGACAGGCTTTTATCTACCTATCCTAAACCAAACCAGTATACCCCAGGAAATTTTCAGTTCTAGCCCAGTTCTAAGAGTATTTAATCCTTGTAGTTTCATCTTGACTTACAGTTTGGATGTAAAGGAGATTATTTCTACTATCCAGAAAAACTGGAACTTGGTCATACAGGATGGTTCCACTTGGAAGAAATTGATGGAATATCTGAGGATGGTTTTAAAAAGAGGTTACAATCTCAGAAAGCATCCTTGAGAGGAAACGTAGGGTTCCTAACTTTAGAGTGGGCACATATAAATGTAATATGTGCCGGTATTGTAAGTATATTAAAGTGGGCTCTACTTTTGAAGTAAGGGGTACCAAGTATGGAATTCAGGGTAGATTTAACTGTAACAGTTCCCAGGTAGTCTACTTGGCCAAGTGTTCCCAATGCCCGGTTTTCTATATCTGTAAAACAGATAGGAAACTACAAGAGCACATGTATGAACATCTGTATGCTATAAGAAAGGCTAAGTTGGAGAACGCTTTGGTGAAACATGTCATGGAGAATCCTCAACATGAATTTTCATTCTTAGTAATTGATCAAGTACAGTCAGATGGGAGGGGGGGACCGGATTCACTCATCTTGGATAATCAGGAATTGGTATGGCAGCTAAGGTTAGATGCCTGCCATTATCCTGGCATAAATGGTATGTCATTGATTACATGTTTATTAAAACTTAAAAGTTTAAATAGATGAAGTTATTGTTTAATTTCACCAACGTTTCTACACATATTTCATTGGTATATTGTAGTTTTGGTTACAAGTCACTTAATAGTCAAGGGTAGTTCCCTCTTAAGAACTAGTGGGATAATGTGGATGATTGCGGGGCCAACATTAGTATTTTTAAGTAGTATTTGTAAATAGTTCAGTCTGATATATTAATATAATAAGAACATGTAGGGTTTTATGTCATAAGTTATGTGTCTTAATTTGAATAGTCTTGTGTTGGAAATGTGTTGCGATACTATGTTTCATAGTTTCAGACTTTACAGATCGTATATTGTTACTTTAATTAAGGTTATCTTTGTGCATTTATATGTTACAGAAATTTGATATCTTTTGTGTTTTAAATGCGTGCTGAAAAGTATTTTGTGCATTATGTTTTTTCATTTTCACGTATTTTAACTGATGCCTTAGCTCAGGGTAACTCGGTGCATTTATTCAACAGACAGTATTTCATGCTACTAAATGAGTATTTTAAACACAAAGTGTTGTGCAAGTAACACATCTTGTGATGAGTTTATCATATGTTATCATATTTTATTGCACTAACACAATTATTTAGTACATGTTGTTTCGGTATATACATTTTCAACAAAAGTCATTGCCTTTAATATGACCAGTTATGGTTTTCGAAGATAGTTTTTTTAAGATGGTTTTTAAAACAGTAATATATTCTTGACATATATTTTTCATTGATCATGTGAGAGGAAGGCTATAATATAAGAAGGGATTTAACTGTTATGACGGTGAATCCGTTCTAAGGAAGTTGGTTTTTGTAACTGATGAAAAGCTAGTGTTCTGAGCTTAAATAAATGTGTGCTTCATTGTCCACGTTTTGAGTGATTTGTTCAAGGCTTCCGGTGGGTTACTGGAGAGTTTCCACCTGTTTTTCCTTATTATAGTTTTTCTACGATCAACAGTTTGTTTTTATTTATACAACTTCACAGACACTCCTGGGAAAGGCTGACACAGATTCTCCAGCTGTGCCCCTTTACCCAGACTATACCCTAGTAATTACTGCCACCACCCAGTTAATGATATCAGCTACTAAAAGGCACTTAAAAGGGTGTCCAATTATTACTGTGCAATTTTATTATCCAATGGTAATGTAACTGTACAGTCTAAGGCTTATCAGAGTGGCCTATTACAATAAACTCTATATAGATATGCAATGCACTCTAGAGCTTATCTCTACACACACCAGCCACAGGTAGAAGGTTTTAAAATTATTTAATAATAAATAATTAAAACATAAGACAAAACTACTACACCACAGAGATATCTAAGAGTTCACAGATCACACAGAAACTTAAAATAACACAGTAGGACAGGTCTGATTTCAAAGAAAAATAGCTAATTAATCTTTACTAACTTTAACTATTCCTACAAGAAATCACAGTGCTAGAAACTTACATGTGAGCATAAGCAGATTGCTGGTAAGTTGGATATCAAGATCAAAATGCTTT
Organism: Protopterus annectens; assembly: GCF_019279795.1. NCBI lineage: Eukaryota > Metazoa > Chordata > Ceratodontiformes > Protopteridae > Protopterus > Protopterus annectens. The sequence goes on along the minus strand of NC_056748.1, from coordinate 194,043,634 downwards.
CTCCAGTCTCTCTCTGAGACACAGTTTGTAAAACATCACTAACAAACATGTCTCTGGGTCCTCCCCAGATTACGTCATTCTGAGTTTGTTTCCATTACACCATTTCTTTGACACTTAACCTGGAGTTCCCAGGTTAATAGAAACTGCATTATTTAGCAAGGTAATACCTGCACAGGAGAATACAACACTAAAAGGCATTTCACATATACACTCTAGCAATTAGTCCTTAGTTAACACAATACACAGAATGCCTTCAGCCAGCCTGACCAGAACCAACTTTCAAGATCAAAGAATGTCATAAAATCATTTCAATTTCAAAAGATAAATTTGAAAGGCTTGACTTAGTTTTTCTTTACAGCAAGGGGGCAATGTTGTAACAATCTTGAAATTCGTGTTTTACAGTGTTTTTCTTTCATTTAAAAACTCAAGCCTGTATTTTACATTTATTTATAAAGTTGATAGAATTACATATCAAATTATATTTGACTAGGCTGGCAGCCTTTGTCCATCTCTCCAAAATCATCACATCTCTTCCACCCCAGGGAACTCAAGCAAGTTTTTCAAGTGCCTCTTGAGAAACATCGCTTGAGAGTGTCAGGTCTTTCTGGGTGTATCTCACCCCATTCCCGGTCTTGAGACCCCATCTGCATTGGCATTGCTACTTCCACTGTGGTGCTGCACTGACATATCATATGCTTGCAACTCTAGACTCCATCTTAGTAACTTGGCATTTTGCTGACTGGCTCTGTTTAACCATGTTAGAGGGTTGTGATCTGTCATCACAGTGAATTTTCTTCCATGCAGATAAGGCTGAAATTTTTGTAGTGCCACACTATGGCTAGACATTCCTTTTCTACAGCTACATAGCATTTCTCCTTGGGTTGGAGACTACAACTGAGATAAACCCCTGGGTGCACTTCTCCCTCTCAAGAAATCTGGCTAAGTACAGCCCCCACCCCATAGTTTGAAGCATCCACCTGCACAACAAAGTCTTTGCTGTAGTCTGGACTGGCTAAAACAGGGGGTCCCCCCAAAGCTTCCTTAAGCTTTTGAAATGCCTGCTCACATGCTGGGGTCCACACTATCTTATCTGGTCTATTCTTCCTTGTCAGGTGTGTGAGGGGAGCAGCTATGGTACTATAATTGGAAATGAACTTTCTGTAGTACCCTGCTGTCCCTAAGAATGCCATCACTTGCTTTTTGGTGACAGGTGAAGGCCATGCCTGAATAGCTTCCACTTTGGCAGGTTTTGGCCTTATCTTACCACTCCCCACTCTATGTCCAAGGTAAGAGACCTCTGCCATACCCAACTGACATTTGCTCAGCTTAATGGTCAACCCTGCCCTCTGTAGTCTCCCCAGCACCTCCCTGACATGCTGAAGGTGCTCTTGCCAGGAATGACTGTAGATAGCAATATCATCCATGTAAGCAAGGGCAAACACTTCTGCTCCTGCTAAGATATGATATTCCAGCCTCTGGAAAGTTGCTGGGGCATTCTTCATCCCAAAAGGCATCTTTGTGAACTCATACAAGCCAAATGGAGTCACAAAGGCAGACTTCTCTCTAGCACCGGGAGTCAAGGGCACCTGCCAGTAACCCTTGGTAAGATCAATGGTTGAAAGATAATTATCTCCACCCAGCTGCTCTAGGGCCTCATCTGTCCTAGGCATGGGGTAAGCATCTGACTCTGTGTGACTATTTAATTTCCTGTAATCCACACAGAACATGTTGCTGCCATCCTTCTTTGGCACCAACACCACTGGTGAGGCCCAGGGACTGTTGGACTCTTGAATCACCCCTAGTTCCAACATCTCCTGTACCCTCTCCCTCAGAGTCTGTTTGACTCTCTCAGGCACCCTATAAGGGGCCTGCCTGATAGGCCTTTGGGATCCTGTATCCACCTGGTGCTGCACTAGGTGGGTGCTCCCTGGTTTCCCGGTGAAAATGCCCCCAAACTCCTGCAACACTGCTTGGATTTCTAGAACCTGGATAGGAGATAGCTGCCGGGATATTGCTACCCCTTCCACCGATGTGTCAGCCCGGGCATCACTGAGGAGATCAGTCACAAGATCTCTCTCAGACTCCTCTTGCAATCCACTGCAAATGCTCAGCACTAGGGCCTCCCTATCATGGTAAGGTTTCATCATGTTAACATGGTACAATTTGTGCCCCTGCCATCTGCCTAGCACTTCCACCATGTAGTTAACATCACATACCTTTCTTACCACCTTTTAGGGTCCCTCCCAAGCTGCTTGCAACTTATTGCATCTGACAGGAATGAGAACCATCACCTGCTGCCCTGCAGCATACTCTCTAGCGTGAGCATTCCTGTCATACCACACCTTTTTCTGTTGTTGGCTTTTGCCAGGTTCTCCTGGGCCAGGCCCATGAGTTCCCTGAGTCTTGTCCTGAGGTTCAGGACATATGCCACAACAGACTCCTTGTCAGATTCACACTCACCTTCCCACTCATCTCAAATTAAATCTAGAGGTCCCATCACCCAATGCCCATACAGCAACTCAAAGGGTAAAAAAATGTGGATTCCTGGGGAACCTCTCTGTAAGCAAACAACAGATGGGGCAAATATTTGTCCCACTCCCTCTTAAACTGATCTGCAAATGCCCGTATCATGGACTTGATTTTAGAGTTTAACCTCTCAACAAGACCATTAGTCTGGGGATGGTAGGGGGTTGTCTTCATGTGCTTTACCACACAGGACTTCCACAGACAAGCCAGCAGGTCTGACATGAAATTGGCACCTCTGTCAGACAGTATTTCCTCTGGGAAACCTACCTTGCTAAAAATCTCTAGCAAAGCATTTGCCACCTTCTCTGCCTCAATGGAGGACAAAGCCACTGCTCAGGGTATCGTGTAGCATAATCTACAATCACTAAGATATACTTTTTCCCTGTGGAACTTGTTGTACTCAGAGGACCCACAATATCCATAGCTACCCTCTGAAATGGCTCCTCAATCACAGGCAAAGGCTCAAAGGAGCTCTCACCTTATCTCCTGTCTTGCCTACCTTTTGGCACTGCTCACAGGACCTGCAGTAGCCTGTTACATCTCTGGAAATTCCAGGCCAATAGAAGTTTTGCATAATATACCTCCTTGTATGTTTTATGCCCATATGACCTGCAAATGGAATACCATGGGCTATGGCTAGAAGCACCAGATGGTAAGCTCTGGGCACTACCAACTGCTGTACTCTCTCACCTTCTAGCCCTTCCTCAGGGGTCCACTCTCTGTACAGTAACCCTTTGTTCCGGTATACAGATTCCCCCTTCCCTTGAGAATCAGGTGCCTCCCTAGCTACCTGCCTCAGGCCTTGCAATGTAGGATCTGAGAGCTGAGCCTGTCTCAAGCATCTCCTTGTAACCCTTCCCAGCTTCCCTTCCACAGGAAGTCTGGCATCCTCTGACAGCGGTGCCTCACTGCCAGCCTGGGTACTACTACTCACCTCTACCTTTGCAGTTACCCTGTCCAAGGGAACATCAGTACCCACAAGCAGCTGTGGCTCACATTCAATCTCACTGCTACAGCGTAGCTCACTCCCTGAAGTAACCACCTCAGCAGTCCTGGCTGCAAGTATGCAGTCTGTCTGGGTCTCCCTCACTGCATGTACCTGCATAAGTACACAGTACTGCCTCATCCAAATCCTTCCCTCTCAGGACATCTGCAGGATGGTAGTTCTATGCCCCTGCTGTCTCAAGACAACCCACTGTTGGCATTTTGTTTTTCCCACTTACTGGCTCCCTCACCTTTGTTCCCCACCTTGCCTCCATGGACACCTGTATGCCAAATGGCCTCACTGGTTGCATTCAAAACATTTAACCCTAGCTCCTGGACGTGTACCTGGGCTAGTGGCTTACCCTGCTACTGGCAGATTCTGTGCTACCCACCATTCCAAGCTGAAATCCTATACATAAGTGGGCAATTATTGTCTTACTCAACCAAGTGTGAATTAACCAGAATATAATGTACTGTAACCAACTGTAGTTTCTATTGTAATAATTTTCTCTCTCCTTAAACTATGTATATTGTCTTTATATCCTTATATCTTTGTATCAATATATCATTGTTAACCCCGTTGGAGCTTTTCTCCCCGGGACTCCGCTCAAAATGGACATATATCCAGTTGGACTATCCCGGTCAACAAATGTAAAATAAAATAAAATAAAATAAATTTAGTCCCATGAGCAGTACTGGGGGTCCCTTTTCAGTGCAGGGCTGCCCTGCTTGTTAGGTATAGGTCTCCCTTCTTCCCCAACTCCTCTGAAGTAGTACACTGTTTATCAGCTAACCAGATCCTCATGTCCTCAGGCAAAGTGGTAAGGGCTTGTTCCCTTACCAAAAGGTCTGCCAGACCTTCAAAAGTGGTCACCTGACATCCACTCACCCAGCTATGAAAATAAGTGCTCAGTTCAACAATATATTCACATACATTTTCATCTACCTTGCGTCTATGCTCACAAAACTTTTTCCTATACATTTCAGGTGCTAGCTTAAAACACTTTAATAAATGTCTTTTTACAGCAGTATAATCAAAACAGTCAGTGTCATGCATTTCTGCTAAAGAAGTGACAGCTTTAATATGTAGTAAGGGGGTCAGTAACTGTACCCAGAGCCCTTGGTCAACTTCATACTGTTTACATACCTGCTCAAACATATGAATGAAGCTATCAAAATTATCCCCCTCTTTAAACTGTAGAAGAAATTTACTGACCTTTTGTGCTTCTGGAGTCTGGTTACTCTCTTTCCCATTACCTCCATGACTCTGGCGAACAGTCAGCATTTCCCTCACATGCTTTCTCTGCTGTTCCTGTTCTTCAGCTTCGAGGCTCCTCATTTTCTCAGCTGCTTCTAGTTCCATATGCCTGGCCTCCAACTCAAGTCTCCTCAGCTCCAGCTGGATTTTTAAGTCCACTGCAGAACGGTTGAGCTGTCCATTCTCCGGGGATATTGTATCTCCACTGTCAGTCTGATTGTCTTCCAGGCTGCTGTTTTCTGATGCAGCTGTAACCAAGGCTGCAATCAGATCTGCTTTAATCAGGTTTCCATGCACCAGTCCCCTAGCCTGGCACATCTCTGTCAGCTGGCTCCTTGTCAGCTTTCCATACTCTTCTGCTGACATGCTGCCTACTCACCCTGACTATCACTAAGCTAACAAAAGAAATAAAACAATTGTGATCTGAACTCTGAGTATACACTGTGTGGCTGTTTTAGAGTACAAAACACTTTTAGAGATCACTGTACATAAACCACAGGAATTCGGTCTACCCACACCACAAGTCAATTAGTGTGAAGTAGATCCCACCACTGCCAAACACTTGTGATGACCGTGCCCTTGCCCAGCAATCAAGGAGCCTCAATCCTCACCACTAACACCAGGGAGGTTGTTTCCTATAAGATGAAAGGATAACTAATACACACAGTAAAGTACAATTTCCCTTAAGTGCACACAGGGGTTACAGTCAGTCTGGGGCTGGCTGCTCCCTTGCTCACCAGGTCCCCAATAAGACTCCCCACTGGCACAGCTATAGGGTCCTGGTCTCAGCCTAACTGGGCAAGATAAAACCTCCAGTACCCTCTCTATCCAACCAGTGTTTTGTGTCACTGACAAGTAGCTGACACAACACACACACACACACACACACACACACACATACGCACACACACACACACACACACACACACACACACACACACACACACACACACATGCACACACACACGCACACACACACACACACACACACACACACACACACACACACACACACACACACACACACACACACTTTGAGATAAGCATTAATACAATTTCACAGACACTCCTGGGAAAGGCTGACACAGATTCTCCAACTGTGTCCCTTTACCCAGACTATACGGTAGTAATTACTGCCACCACCCAGTTAATAATATCAGCTACTAAAAGGCCCTTAAAAGGGTGTCCAATTATTACTGTGCAATATTATTATCCAATGGTAATGTGACTATACAGTCTAAGGCTTATCAGAGTGGCCTATTACAATACACTCTATATAAATATGCAATGTACTCTACAGGTTATCTCTACACAAACCAGCCACAGGTAGAAGGTTTTAAAAATATTTAATAATAAATAATTAATACACAAGACAAAACTACTAGAACATAGAGATATCTAAGAGTTCACAGATCACACAGAAACTTAAAATAATACAGTAGGACAGGTCTGATTTCAAAGAAAAATACCTAATTAATCTTTACTAGCTTTAACTATTGCTTTATGAAATCACAGTGCTAGAAACTTACATGTGAGCATAAGCAGAATGCTGGTAAGTTGGATATCAAGATCAAAATGCTTTCTCCAGTCTCTCTCTGAGACACAGTTTATAAAACTTCACTAACAAACATGTCTCTGGGTCCTCCCCAGATTACATCATTCTGAGTTAGTTTCCATTACACCATTTCTTTGACACTTAACCTGGAGTTCCCAGGCTAATAGAAACTACATTATTTAGCAAGCTAACACCTGCACAGGAGAATACAAAATTAAACAGCATTTCACATATACACTCTAGCAATTAGTCCTTAGTTAACACAATTGGCAGAATGTCTTCAGCAAGCCTGACCGGAACCAACTTTAAAGATCAAAAAATGTCATAAAATCATTTCAACTTCAAAAGACAAATTTGAAAGGCTTGACTTAGTTTTTCTTTACAGCAAGGGGGCAATGTTGTAACAATCTTGAAATTCATATTTTATAGTCTTTTTCTTTCATTTAAAAACACAAACCTGTATTTTACATTTATTTATACAGTTGATAGAATTATATATCAAATTCTATTTGACTAGGCTGGCAGCCTTCGTCCATCTCTCCCCAATCGTCACAGAGTGAAACAGGTTTTCTTTCTGTCTGTGATTGACCTTTCAATGAAGTGTAGTGAACTCAAATAGAGAAAAATATTGTAAAGGGGTATGGGAGGTTATACATTGTTTTACATTTTAATTGCAATATATTTTTGATAAATATATAGCTGAGAAAACATGTATTTTGAGTGGCTTTGTTCTCAGGTCATTGAGATTCACACACATGTTGGTCTTGGTTGATTTTAGAGGCAACTATTCTTGGGTCTGCTGTATAATCACTCATTTGAAAGCAGCTTAATTTCAATTCTAAGAAATGCATTGTAATGCACTATGGCAAGAAGAACACATTTGTACACAGTATATCTTTTATAGTGAGAAGATACTTCACCATATATGAAATATAGTCAACTTTGGTGGCATACATGAAAAGAGCCCTGAACTATAACTCAAGCAAGTCAACTTTGATGTGTGGCACTGGTGTCTATTGTAGCAAGTCTGGATGAGAAGAGCAATGATGACGAGAATCACAGGTGCGAGAAGCTGTCAAAGACTGGCGGGGGGGTGGAGGCAGGGACGTCGGGAGGCATACGCACTGTACTGATTTCAGTACAACTTCTTTAGAAGAGGGGGTAGCTTTTCTAACTAAAACAAATACAAACAGCATTGGCTCCTTTAAGGATGCTTGCTGGGTGTTGTGGTGAAGGTGAATGGGAGCTCACAACACATCATGTCCGGCTGGCTGCAAGTGGGAAATTAGCTTTAGCGGAGCAATCATGGCTCCTTTAAAGATACTGGATGTTGTGGTAAAGGTGAACGGGAGCTCACGTCATGTCTGGCTGGCTGCGAGTGGGAAATTAGCTTGACTGGAGCAATTGTCAATGGATAGGAGTGCGAGTGGTAAACCGATCAGGAAAGTATGGAGCAATCAGGTAAGGAAAGTATGTGTGAAACAAATCGGGAAATTATGGAGCAAGGAGTGTGTGTGTGTGTGTGTGTGTGTGTGTGTGTGTGTGTGTGTGTGTGTGTGTGTGTGTGTGTGTGTGTATGCCCCCACATAATACAACAGGTGTTTAGGTTCAAACCCTGTACCTTTGCTTCAGGGTAAGAAGAGCCTAAAGTCCCTAACCACCACCATTTCTGAACTTTGTTCAGATTTTTATTTCTAACAGTTGTAAGCTATGGTGAGAACTGAAGTTGTATTCCCCAGTTGTGGTGAGAAGTGTGAAATGAAGTTGTATTCCCCCATTATTATTTTTGTTGTCTGTCCAGGTTTTTTGTGCTAAGGTGTGAAGTGAGAACTGAATTTGTATTCCCTCATTATTGCCTTTGTTTGTCCAGGTTTTTTGTACTAAAAGGTTGAGACCTATCTAATAGCCATTAAGTTTCAATCTTCCTATTTTTCAAACTGCTGATTTAGCATAGTGGTATGTTGCACTGACTGTAGGGCATATGGTTCTGGGTTCAAGACATGCATGGTGGTAACACAGCATTTTATTCTAGTAACTTTCCAAAATTATACAAGCAATGTTTAAAATGTGTCCCTGGCTTTTGGGCTTTTACCCCCCCCCCAATAAATGTTGGCTTTTTCCAGATTTCTTGTGCTGCAAAGTTCAGAGATACAGCTGAGTGTCGAGTACATTTTACAAGGAGCTGGGAGCTGCAGGGGAACTAAAGTTTAGTGCTGCTTATGCTGAGTCTGCTTATATTGTTAATAGCACAACAGGTAGTATACTTGTTTTTGATGCAGAAGGCTGTGGGTTCTTCTCCCACAGTAGGTAGTTGCATTGCTGATACTGTACTGTGTTGTAAAGGGGGGTGGATGCTGTAGTCCTTTTTGGCGAAGATATCTAGTAATAACTATGAACCTGTTATGAGTTTGCCATCCATTCCCTATTGCAATATTACTAGAGTATCACTTTTTTTAATGCAACTTGGGCAATTTATTCCTCAAGGGCAACAGACACTTTATTTGTAGATGAAACAATGGAATATAAAGTTGTTTGCTAGCAGCAACCTCTTCATTAGTTACAGCTTTCTTTAATGTGGAATTTTGTAGATGGCTTTTACTAGTTCAGAGATTGTGCATATTTACTGATAATGGTGGAATGTAGAAGTTTGAGTAGACTTTTATGATGGAAATGTTCTGAATTGGGCTGTTTTGTCATTATCGGTGCATGCATTTTGTTTCATTGTTTACTGGAAAAATGTTCAAAACAATAAATTTAAAATGCTGTCTAACAACTATACTCTATTGTACAAGGAATATAATTTAATACAATCAGGAAGGTGTATCAAAGAGCACGTGTATCTTCCATGTGCAAGGGGCCTATGATTTGAAAACAGCACAAAGTTAATGATTATCTGTCACTGGCAAAATGTATTTTCTTTGAATGTGGGTTTCAATGCTATTTCAATGAATGTGAGTTTCAAGGGCAGAGAAATTTTAATGCAAAGTCTAGTTTCATTGTGAGACTGCATTGCTTTGTTTAGCAGATATTTATTGGTGTTCATGCTGTAAAATGCAAAATAAAACTTTTCTGGCAAATCATTTAGGAATGAAGTCACTAAATAATGACAGACATTACGTTTCAGATGTAATAACCTTCAGAAAAATGCATGCTAAAGCAAGACCTGTTATTCTATCAACTGTCTTAAGTTTATACAAGATCAATTTTTAGTACTGTTTGTATGTTCCCTCAACATATTTGGCCTTGTCCAGATTTCCTGCATTAAGAGGTTGAGAGGTACGTGCAAATAAATCGCTTTATAGAATTAGGAATATCCAAACCTCTCAACTGTCCCCAGTTTTGGCTCAAAATGTTGCTCCCCCCTAATAATCCCTCCGCAAAATAGCAATTTTGGAAGAAAACGTGGAGGCTTTACAATTATAAATAACTGTAATGAACAGAGTTATACATTACTTTTATTTCAGAAATGCATGTAGATTCTCTAATTTTGTCAGCTGCTCAAGTTAACAGTGCTCATATTAAAATGGTGTCCCTCCTTTGACAGGTTCCCAGCTGTATTGTCTGGCAATTTAATATTTTTGCATCGCATTTTTGGTCCTTTTTTCATAAAATTGCGGTTTTCTAGCAAATTAGTGGCAAATCATTAAAGACTGAAGTTAGAAAATAATGGCAGACATTTGAGTTTCAGATTTCATACCCTTCAGAAAATTCATACTAATGCAAGACCTGCTACTATTCTAGTATCTTTCTAAATTTATAAGAGCAATATTTAAAAAAAAGTATTTTTGGGCCTTTGCCTCAGTTTTATTTATGGGTTTGTTGCTCTAAGAGGTTGAGAGGTGTGTGTGTGTGTGTGTGTGTGTGTGTGTGTGTGTGTGTGTGTGTGTGTGTGTGTGTGTGTGGTAGGTAGGTAGCATACCTCTCAACTATCCAAATTTTGCAGAATGTCCAGATTTTTGCCCCATATTTTTTGTCTGTTCCTCATAAATTTTGTGATTTTCTAGAAAATCATTGAAGGCTGAAGTTGCTAAAAAATGACACATTTGATTTTCAGACTTCATGTCCTTTAGAAAAATTCATACTAGCACAAATCCTGTTATTCTAGCAACTTTCTCATACTAGCACAAATCCTGTTATTCTAGCAACTTTCTAAGTTCACGAGAGCATTATTTAATATCTGTCCCTGTTTATTTTAGGCTTTACCGATATTTCTTGCACTAAGAGGTAGGTGGGGTGTGTGTGTGAATGAAACACCCTAGTTAGGGGTAGCAGGTGGTTAGTAATTTAGTCAAGCTCGAAACCTGTACCTTAGTTACAGAAACAAAAGCATGAATCCTCTACCCCAACTACCATGCTGCATTTCTTAAAGAACTGACTTTCAGGTTAATTTTCAATTCAAGGAACCAAGTTTGTGTGAATCTATATTATATTACTGAAGAGGCATTACAGCGAATGCCTCTTCATCGATACTAAAAGAGCGAACCGTGAATTACAAAAATGTCCGTAGCTTGGCTGAGGGGGGGGGGGTAGCAATTTGAGAACTGTGAGTACAAATTTGAAAATCCTAGCTACAACTCTGGGCAGAGGGTGAGAGGGGCACTCAGTGATCTAAAGAGGCAATTTTTTTATAGAATCATGTTACAATAAGATTCCCAAATTTGCAACCGATTCCACACATTCACCCCATCACTGTCAATGGTTAAAAAATCTTTCTTGGTGGAACTACCTCATATTATGAACTATAACCAGTTAATTAATAATGGCTCACAAAATAATGCACAATCCTGACAATGTACCTTCCCTAAAAAAATCTTCTACAGCCCTACTTTAACATTCATACTCTTCGATCATCTAACAAAGACGTACTCCAAGTAACCAAAGTATCCATTACAGCAGGCATCTCTCTTTACTCTAACTTTGTTGCTAAAAATTGGAATACCCTTCCACATAGTATTAGATCCATAAGCCATCTTAACCATTTCAAAATCTCTCTCAGAAGACACTTATTTGAATCCTGGCTTTGCACATGTAACAGTCCAGGCTAATTATTAACTTAGCCTTACTTATACAATTTGGCTGTACGTACTAACTCTGTTAACATATCCCTTCTAACAACACTACTTCTCTATAAGTAGTTAAATTCTTAACTGCAACTTTCACCACATAAGTATTACTAACCACTGGCCACATTCATGAAGGCCATAAACACTGCCTCACTGGGCCGCCTGCAATATTACTGTTGCCTCCTAAATAGCTAAAAACATGGCCTAGTAGTAGTTTTTAAAAGGGTGGAACAGCAACTGACCCAGGAAACTACAGACCCACCAGTCTGACAAGTCTAGTATACAAAACCATGGAACAAATTATCATGGAAATTAACACCAAGGAAACTAGCAACCTACAGATACTAAACCCATCCCAGTTTGGCTTTGACAAGGAAAGGTTTTGCCTACTCAACCTGATAGACTTCATTCAGAAGGTCACCAAAGCTATAGATGAAGGGGAAACAGTCCATACTGCCTACCTGGTCCTGGCCAAGGCATTCAATACAATACGCCACTCTGGTAGTACTGACAAACCCTCTGAACTAAACAAAAATCACTACGTAACTCACTGGACTGCTAGCTAGCTCACAGACAAGACCCAAGAAGTCAAAACCAGTGAAACCACCTCCATTAGGATGCCAGTCACCACAAGTGTACTCCATGGCTCTGTGGTGGGCCCACTACTCTTTGGCATCTACTTCTTGGAAGTCATGGCTAATGTCAAAGACCTCTGGCTTACCAGGTTTGCAGATGACTGCAAATTGGGAGCTGTCAGATTTTTTCCAGTGACATTGACATCCTACAAGAGGGTTTAATACAAATAAAAATGACTGGTGCAAAGGCCACAGTTTAAAGCTCAATGCAAAGAAAGGCATTATAGTGCCCTTTTGGAAACTGTCCACCCAAGCTAACTACTCTATCAATAAAACACACTTAAAAACTGACCCAACAAGACAGGAAGAAAAACATTCAATGTCACCCAACTTATACACAAGAGTAGGGCATCCAGGTCAAAAGAAGTTATAACACCACTCTACTCAGCCCTTATCAGACCCATCATCGAATATAATGCCCCTTTTGTCACATACATAACCAGCCACTTCCATAACATCCTCAAAAGTTTCTCACTAGAAAATCCAGGGCATGAATACCCTGTCATACACAGATCACCTTAAGGCCCTCTCTCTGTAGTCTCCTGCAGGTTACTAAGAGACAATATATGCATGGCATACAGGGCATCCACAGATCCAGCTCTGATAGAACTATTGTACATCCACAAAATGAATAGCATTAGAAACCTAGCTCTAAGAACCTGAACTTTGCCTGTGATAGAAACAGAACAAGCTGGAGAGATTTGTGTGCATCTCAAAGGATCTTCGGCGCTATAGAATAAGCTCCCCATTCACTTAAAACAAAGTTCATCCTTAATCTTATTCAAATGCAACCTTGATCACTGGACAGGAAATTGCTTTTCACCCCTGGTCTGCCCCCCCCCCCATGTCTATGATGAACAGCAGTCAACAGCATGTAAAATGATCTCCAAACTAATATACTTCAAACATAATCCTTACCTACCTCCTAACATCCCCCCACCATATAGGTGGCCAGGGCACTCTGGGACAAAACTGGGTTGGGTTGCATGGTTAAGCTTATAGTCAACCTAGTGGTCATTAGCCTAGTATAAAACTATGAACCTGTAAAAAAGACACTACAAAACAGAATAAAGATTCCCAAGAATAACATACAACGTGATAAGTTGTAAATTAAGTGTTTTATATGTATGCATACCTCTAACAATCACTATATTGCTGTTGCCCATGTTCTTTAACTACATATCCTTCACAACATTTCAGTTTTTATTGCTGTAGAAGCCAGTGGCAGTGTGATTTATTATAAATATTTAGTCACCAGACAGGATTATCAGAACAGTGAAATGCTAACATCCAAGTTCTAGTTTTAAAAACTTCAGGGTGTTTGCAAAAAAACTTGATTTTACAGCAATCAATATGAGAGAATTCCAAACACCACAAACTAAATACAGTATTAGATGACCACTACTGGCAACTGCTACTATTTCTAAAAACTAGAGATTTTTGTTTATTTCTGCTAATGTGGCATATAATTTGAAAATATTACTAATGTGTATACATCTCTAATGAAAATATAGTGCATCATATGCACTACAGATGACTTGCAAGTGTTTAAAAGCAGAAGAAATGCATACACATTCCTGGTTTTATCAGAATGTCATCATGTCAATATATCTTTAAACTACTACCCACCATTTTGCTACAGATGCAAATTCTGTTACAACCAGCTTGTCTGATACATGACAATGCGCCCTCCCATGCTCAGACAAAAAATAAACACTACCTTCTACTCTGCAAACCAAACATTTCTTGATGCTAGAAAGCATTACAGGAGATGAAGTGAAAAGCCCACCTTGGTAGCTTGCATAAAAAATCCATCTGCTGCCATGTGAGGTGCATTTCCCAAAAATGCACTGCTAAACTATAACAAAAATAAGATACCTTAACAGCATAACACATAAAGACAACAAAATAACTTAACTTCATAACTGTGCAGTGTTCTCTGATATAAATTGCAGTGTTAGTGTAAACTCTAGCCTGGAAACATGTTGACCCAAACTAAACATACATCAAAGTTTCTTTTTTATATTTTTTATACACAGTTCAATACAGAGCATACATCAATGTTTCTTTTTTTAATACACCATTCAAAACAGAGCATAAAAAAGTTTCTTTTTTATACACAGTTCAACACAGTTTTTGAATAGTTCTGCGCAATAAACTCTTCTTTAACATATCACGGTTTCTAATGTTATTTTCTAATAATCCTTGTTTTTAAAATAATACCACCAGATGGGACAAGAACAAGTATCACTTTGCCATAAAAAAGCGTAATATGAGAAGAATCTGATTCAATGCAGGAGATTCTTTACTTTTTTCATATAACCTAGACTCATTAATTTAATGGTGAAAAATACAACTGCAAATTATACATTTAATTTATCAGTAGGTGCACAGGAAAGGAGTAATCACATACAGTCTGCACAGTGGGGGGAGGGGCTATATTTAGTCTACATCACAACATACAATGCCCGCAATTTGGTCACTGTTTTGCTTCCTCCTACATTTCTATGTTTATATTAAAATAAAAATAAAATCTTGAAAGAAAATGTATACTTGAGGGGTGAAGAGCCTCCAAAATAAGGTCAAACGTCCCGTAGAAAAAGAGAGATTAGAAGCACACCACGACAAACAAAGAAAACTTAAATAGCTGATATATCCTTTATTGTAAAAAGTAAGCGCTTTCACGCCTCACAGGGCGCTTCTTCAGACTTTAATGAAAATAAACAGTAAAAATTCATTATATCTCTACCCAACCCTTTCATAAGCCAATGAAATCTCTAAAAGCTAATTAACTAATTAATTCAAATTTTCAGCATACATTTTCCATGACTTAGAAAAATCTTTATAATAAACAGTTTTTGACTAATAAAATTATCTTTATAGTGAGCAGTTATGGACTAATAAAATTATTAGTCTGCTGAAAGCATCCCTAAAGTTCTAAAAATAAAATATATTCATACGTATAATGTGCTTTTATACAAACAAACATACATATATGTGTAAAATTCAATATAAAAATATATATCTATATATGTACAATTACATATGCCTCTATAAATGCCTCTATATAATGTGTAAACATATAAATATATATAAAAAATATAAATACATAATATAATAATATATATATATATATAAAATAAATGAAAATGTATATGTGTGTAAGGGAATGTAAGTTATGAATGACTATAAAAATACGTATAAAAAATATAATATATATATATATATATATATATATATATATATATATATATATATCAAAATTTCTAAAAAAAAAAAAAACACACACACACACACACACACACACATATATATATATATATATATATATATATATATATATATATATATAAGTATTTTTATTTATTAAAATATAAGTGTTAAAAATGTATGAATTAGATGCAATATGTATACTTAAGTGAGAAATGCAGTACTTATATATGTGAGTGAAGAACTACTTGGAAAGAGCAGTGATGTTAGTGTCTCAATGGTCTATCTTTTAAAAAGGGTTTTAAAGAAACTCTATCATTGAGACCATGTCTAATATCAGCTTGTAATCTGATTATCCATTTATTCTCTTCTTTTTCAGTAAAGTTACTGGCGTTTCCTAGCCTTGTGGTGGTGTGTATCAGTTCTAGAACCATAAACTTAAATTTATGTGTGGTATCATTATAAATCACATGTTTAGCTAGGGCGTTGGTCTCATTCTCTTTACTTGTGGCATATAGGTGTTCCCTGATTCTTTCGCTTAATGTTCTATTTGTTTTACCAACATAATACATATTGCATTTCTGACAAACACCTAAATAAACAACATTTCTGGAAGCACAACTAGCATAAAAATCAAACTCATAACATACTTGTGTATCAGGATGTATAAAAGTATTTCTATTATATATATATATATTGACACTGGTTACAATTATAGCAGGGAAATGTTCCCTTTTTACTGAAAATGTTCTTATCTGTTTGTGCTCATAACATAGGAGTCTCTTCAAAGATCTAGTGTTCTTATAACTGAAACTTGGATGTTGACCTACTATCTTACTAATCTCTTCATCTAAGGTCAAAATTCCCCAGTTTTTTCTAATAACATCTGTTATCATTCTATTACAGTTTGTATAAGGAATACTAACTCTTTTTCCAATCTTATTATTTCTTTTTTGGTGAACTATCATGTTATTACTCTGTTGTTCAACACCTTCTATGTATGGACGTCCTTTACCTGTTCAATCCACATAATTTAGATTCTCTAAGTCTTTTTTACTATAACCCCTGTCGAATAAATCCTTTTCTGTATCCATTAGGGCCTTTTCAAAAGTTTCCTGTTTACTAGTTAATCTTGAGCATCTTAATGCCTGGTTCTTTACCACATTTTTATATATATGTGGGGGATGCATACTAGTTCTGTGTAGGAAAGCATTTCTTCGACAGGGTTTCCTATACATAGATGTATGTATCTTATCTCTATCTTTTGAAATCAATACATCTAGAAACTCTATAGAGTCTTTTGAGCAGTTACTAGATAATGTTAGGAAGCTAGTGGTGCCATTTATATAAGTAATAAAATCATTAAGTGATTCATAGTCTCCTCCCCAAATCAAAAAGAGGTAATACACAAATCTCTTATAAAGTCTAATGTATTTAGAAAAACCACTATGTTGCAGAATATATGTATGTTCCCAATAGGCAAGTACTAAGTTTGCATATGAGTTGGCGCATGGAGTACCCATCGCCACTCCTGTTGTTTGCAAAAAATACTTTTATACTATTATATTTTTTATACATATTTTTTATACATGCATTCATAACTTACATTCTCTTACACACATATAAATTTTCATTAATTTTATATATATATATATATATATATATATATATATATATATATATATATATTATTATATTATGTATTTATATTTTTTATATATATTTATATGTTTACACATTATATAGAGGCATATATAGAGGCATATATAATTGTACATATATAGATATATATTTTTATATTGAATTTTACACATATATGTATGTTTGTTGTATAAAAGCACATTATGCGTATGAATATGTTTTATTTTTAGAACTTTAGGGATGCTTTCAGCAGACTAATAATTTTATTAGTCCATAACTGCTCACTATAAAGATAATCTTATTAGTCAACAACTGTTTATTATAAAGATTTTTCTAAGTCATGGAAAATGTATGCTGAAAATTTGAATTAATTAGTTAATTAGCTTTTAGAGATTTCATTGGCTTATGAAAGGGTTGGGTAGAGATATAATGAATTTTTACTGTTTATTTTTATTAAAGTCTGAAGAAGCGCCCTGTGAGGCGTGAAAGCGCTTACTTTTTACAATAAAGGATATATCAGCTATTTAAGTTGGCTTCGATTGTCATGGTGTGCTTCTAATCTCTCTTTTTCTACTAAAATAAAATAACACCAAGCAAATATGTCAAAGCTGTACAGTTAAAAGGCTTTTCGCTTGGTTAGAAAAAAACTTTAAGATATATCCTAGTATTACACCATGAAGGGCTCCAGTATTACTGTCCTTAACCTACAAGCATTCTCCCCTGCTTATTCTTAGGTTCATCACCAACTGTAATTACTGAAGTAACAGGTTGCAAAGCACTTCATACCATGGATGACTCTGGCAGCAATGATGTGAACATTTTCCGCGCACTGTTGTTTGAATTCACGCAGCGTGCGATGCACGCATGGGTCCTGCTTAAAGGAAAACTCCATGGTCTTGTAGCTGTAAAAGTGGGGAGGTTCTCCCTCCCCCTCATCCTAAGGTTCTGGCACCTATGAATAAAATGCACCTGTTAGCTTTTTTGGGGGGCAGAGCTGGGAACATGGTCTCAGGCATACTTCATGTTTGAATCTACAGTAATTACAGGGGATGATATGAAGGGGTGTATGTACAAATGTGGAAGGACAAGTGGACTACATCACACAGAGAGATTTGAATGTAGATCACTCAGGCCTAGTGCATGCACTCTCCTTGGATCCAGTGAATGTGCAGAGGTGAGGGTAGGGTTAAAAAAATGTATCCCCCAATTCAAGGATAATGGCTAGGACTCCCAGTTCACTCAAATTTCACAAAGAGGATGACCTTGGAAACAAGCAACTAGTGACTGAATTGATCAAGGAAGGTTCAATGTTTAATGAGTGGGAATGGATCTGATGAAAGCAAAACATTAAGAAATATATTTAAAGCAATATCCTCCAAGAAGGCAACTTTACTCCATCTATACTCAGCTCTTTTAAGTAAGATCCATTATTATGTGTATGTATATACATATATATATATATAAAGAGAGATTGGGAGGAAGAGAGAGAAAGAGGGAGAAATAAAATGCCTCCTTCTTCTCATATTCAGTATTTGATTAAAAAAAACTTAGAATGGGACCAGGGGTATTTCACAAACATTATTCTTGAATCTAGAAATGTATGTTATCATGAGAAACCTGCACATTTGAAATTACATTGTTTCAACTATCAAGGAGACATAGTTTACATATTTAAATATATTAATATCAGACTGAATGTCTCTTGTGTTGGTGTATACCTAAAGTAATACAGGTTATAGACTAGAAACAGTGACAGGATACTGCAAAGATAAATAGTAAATAATAAACATAAATTAGACTCTTTTCCCTAGCAATCAAATAAAATGTATATTAAACAAGCTACAGTATGTCTTCATATACTTGACTGACAGGCTCTCAGTGACATCCTTTTGCAGAAGGACTGTGTTTTCTCCCCTTACATGTTGCTCAGAAGCTTTTTCAGTCAGTCTCTTCCATTAATGGAGTGTATCAACCATGCATTGTTTCTTTATTATACATGAAACGAAAAGGGGGAAGGGTGCATAACACAAGAAGGGTGCATAACACAACAGCACAAAACATGGCAGTTTAGAAACACATGTAATAAAAGTAGCTCACCTCACAGGATCCATTTTCTTTTTCAGGTCAGAATTATAAAGTTACATCTAGCTGCTTTTCTGTCTCATGGCAGCTACAATCTAGCACATATTGTGATATCACTGGCTTCCTTTATCGTCTGCCACTGTGATGTCTATAGTTCAAGTCAAATGTTGCAGCCTGTCATGTCTGTGATAAAATTATACTGTTTATGTTAACATATATACATACATACATACCAACAAATATTTCAAGCACGGGCATTATTGCCCTTCTAGCTTGCCAATATACCAAAACACTTGTTCCCATAATAAAACCAGCCCCTTCATCAGACTACAATAACAATCTCATTCACTAAATTTATACCATTCCAATTAAGAGCCCCATTTGGGCGGCACAGTGGTGCAGTGGTTAACATTGTCACCTCACAGCAAGAGGTTCTCTGGTTCGATTCTCGGCTGGGGTGCCTTCTGTGTGGAGTTTGCATGTTCTCCCTGTGTTCGCGTGGGTTTCCTCCGGGTACTCCGGTTTCCTCCCACATTCCAAAGACATGCATCTGGAGCATTTCTCCCCGGGCCTCCGCTGAAAACAGGCTCTGTGGAACCTAGTCGGACATTCCCGGTCAACAAATGTTAAATAAATAAAATAAATAAAATAAAATAAGTGTCCAGGCTGTTCATAAAAATATCTTAAGTAGTACTTGCATTAATGTAATTAGGTAGTCTGTTCCATAAATCAGCTACTCTGTCAGAGAACCAATTAGTACACTTCTCATTCCTATAGAATCTTCTGCATAGGCTATCTGATGATTCTCTAGTACTTTTTGATAACCCCAAACATTCCCAGAGGTAGTTGTCCCTAAATGTCCTATATACCTGAATAAGATCTCCTCTTAGATATCTGTAAGAGACACTGTACAAGTTCAGATATTTTAGTCTTTCATAATAATGTAAATTTTCACATCCATGCATGCCCTTGGTATATTTTCGCTGTACTCTTTACAGTTTACTCATGCTTGTTTTCTTATAGGGTTTCCATATTGTTATTCCAAACTCAAGTTTGGGTATAGTGTAGCTAACAAACAATGACTTCATTATTTCTGATTTCCTAGGCTTTATAAATCTTTTTATACACCCCATAGTTCTATAACTATCATTAATCATTTGGTTAACATGATTAGAAAAACACATAGATGAATCTACCCATATACCCAGGTCCCTAAATGAGACTACAGTTTCAATCACTGTGTGCTGTATTAAATATTCAAAAAATATATATGATTCTATCCAACTTTTAAAACAGCTAATTTGTAAAACATAAATTGTTCAAAGAGAAAAAGAACGCACATGCTGTACCACTGCTGTAGACTTTATTTACCCATGCAGAAATTGGACAGCATGTACACTTATTCATCCAGGCGTTAGCTTTACAAAACCCCATTTGGGTTCTAAGTTTACTAGTAATTTGTATGTTGATTGTAAGACACCCAATGTTGTTTATTTTGCATATTGTACTATATGTTTCTCATACTGTATTGGTAAGACAAATAGGCGTTTCAAGGATAGGATACTTGAGAATTACAGAGATATTAGGAATTGCAAAGAGAGCAGTGCCCTTGCTGTATATAACAAAAATGAAGGTCCTAATCATATTTTTAAATTTTTTGTATTAGAGGTATTGTGTAAGAATAGGAGAGGAGGTGACCTAGTGAACCAGACTGAGGCCTCGGAACAGAAGTAGATTATGTTTTATGCTGCAGATAAACCACCAGGCCTCAATAACAAGGTGTCCCTAAAACCTTTTTTAAAATTCCGACCACTGAAACATTAGTTTATTTATTTACTATTTATTCCTCTTAGTACTTTTTATATTTGAGACATGTATTGCAGCCTTATGTGTTTTATAAAGCTTTTAAAGAATGTATTTTTTATATTTCCGATGATGTTTTTAGATGTCACTGCCTCTTTAATGAATTCTCTTTTGCTAATGGGGCTCTTAATTGGAGTGGTATAAATTTAGTGAATGAGTTTGTTCTTGTAGTCTGATGAAGGGGTTGTATCCCTGAAAGCGCTTACTCAATAAAGTCTACAGCCGTGGTACAGCATGTGCGTTCTTTTTCTCTTGTATTAAATATTCACATTTCATTTTGTGTCTCCCAAATGTAATATGCTTAGTTTTTGATGTATTTGTCAGCATATTATTCTCCTGTGCCAAACAGTGAAGTTATTTTGCAGACATGCCTTATCTGTAACACATGTAATCAGATTAACCAATTTCAGGTTGTCTGCATGTAGACTGTAGAACACCTCAGATGAAAAAGTTAGGACTAAAAGATACAATTTAAACAAGTAAGGGCACAGGACTGAGCCCTGTGAGACACCTAACTGTAACCAAGGATTTCACCTGTCCAGTTGCTGTATGATACTTGCCATGTCCTATTTGTAAGTCATCCGGCTATCCATCTTATCAAGAGTACATCAATATCTAGTTGCACTAATTTATTGATCAGTGTTTTGTGTATGACCCTGTCAAATGCTGAAGTTAAATCTATATAAATTACATCACAGCACAATTTTTCATTCATAGCTGTTATTATATTGTTATAAACATCATGTTACAGGTGGTAATAGATATGTTTTCAACATATGCATGCTGATATGTAGTTTCAAGTCCCAACCTATCCAGTTCTGACAATAACTTATGCAATATTACCTTCGCTATTATTTTTTCACAACATGAAACTAGACTTAATGGTCTATATGACTCTGGATTTGTCCTACTCCCCTTTGCCTTAAAGACTGGCATAATAAGCACTTATCTCCAATCTTGAGGAATATCCCCATATTTATATGACCTAGTGAATAATAGATATAATGGTACTGTAAGTTCTTGCTGAAGTGTTCTCGGGTCATTATTACTAATTCTGTCTCCTCCCTGTGCTTTGTTTGGATCCAGTTTGTGTAGTTCTTTTTCAATACAATCTAATTCGATTCTAGTATCTGGAATTAACTGGATGTCACATGGCCAACTTATCAACCCCTTTGTGGAGCCCAACTGTTTTGCATAAGATTTTGTAACTAAATCTATAATCTGTTGTGTCTGGGAATAAATTTTAGAATCTGCACACAGCTTATCAATTTGTATGTCTTTACTACTTCCATATCTTATGTATCTATAAAAAGGTTTCCTATTATGCTCAATATCTTTATATAAATTTTCTCCAAATTTTTCTTGATCTTGTCTCACACTATGTTTAATCTGTTTGTCCAGCTTGTTTATTTCAGTTTCCAAAGTTATAGTTCGACCTCTCTTGCATTTCTTATATTGTTTGTCTCTCACCTTAATCAGATAGCTTGTTCTTATGGAAATATATCCCCCTGATGTTGTATGCCTAGAGCCCGATGTTAAACATTTTTTTGATTGTTTTGCACTCAGCAATTTCTCTTTCAAAACTTTTCACATTCCATCTGCAGTTTTTCCACTGAACACCTCACTCCAGTTAGTTTTACACAGTGACTGTTTTGCTTCCACATAATCTGTAATTAACCTTCTGTGCATTGTCTTAGATTTCAGCTTGGCAGAATTATCTAGCAACAAATTAACCTTTATAACCCCAGGATCACTGCACATCAATGGTGATAAAACTTTACTTGAAGTCACAGTAATTTCTCTGGGAACACAGACAATGTCTAGTATGTTCCATCCCCTGGTAGATGTTTTACAATCTGAAGCAATTGTTGCTCTTGAATATAGAGGGCGGATAACTTCCTTACTAACATTGTTGAATCAATATTATTCCAGTCTGTTTCTGGTAAATTTAAGTCCCCAGCTAATATTATTCTTCCCTCCTGAGTTTCATGCAAGAAATGTATGAATTTCTCTATGTCATCTGCACTTGACTTTTGTGGTCTATACACTCCAGCAATTGTTATATGTTCCAGGGTTGTCTTTATTGTCACAGTTACACAGTCTATAGTACTGGTGTTATCACTGAATATGTAATAATCACAGGTCTCATAGCTATCTTTAATCCATTTCATAACACCTCCACCTGATTTTTTGTTAGAATATCTGTTACAGTAAAAACATTTATACCCTGACAGAAGTGGTTTCCAGTCATTGTTCTTGAACCATGTTTCACAAATAACAGCATCAATCTTGTGGGAATGTAGCAAATTTTCCAATAAAATAACTTTATTATTAATGCGCCTAGCATTAACAACCATCAGAGATGCATCAAATTTTGCTATCTGTGAACTGTTAAATTTTTGACCTGGCAAAAATCCTGCCTAGTGTATTTCAAATACTACAAAATATCTGCTGCCAAAATTCTCTGCTGTGATCTTGTCAAATGCACACCATCCTGTCTGAACATGTGTGCCCAAATATAGGCTTGGATGCTCTACACATTTCCATTTTTAAAACAGGACATTTTTCCATGTAGGTATTTACCCAAAAAATCTTTTCATTCACAGTGACCTGACTATCCTTTCTGTAGGTGATTTGTGGAAAATATGTCCTAACACTAGTACAAGCTATACTATCTAAGAGGGCTCTCAGTTCCCTACTAACAGTCAGAGAATCCTTACAGGTGACTTCATTTTTACCAACATTAATAAAAACAGATCCATATTTCCTTACATTAAGCTCTCTCTTAATGATTTTTCCACCCTGTCAGTCTGTAGTGATAGTGATCCCTTTTAAGTTGACTCACCAGTATAACCCTGTTTTTTTTTTCTTCTTTATGGTTTCTTTCATTGCTTAGATAACAACCTAGGCCCTTCATCACTGAGACGTTTTAATCATCTTTGCAGGTATTCATCTGTCCTCTCCATATATTTAAGGAACAGTGTAATGTGTCATCACTATTCATCTATGCTTTCCTGTAAGGCCTACCAAAATTCTAATTATGTCTTGGTTACATTGGTACCACCTCAATAAAGCTAAATTAGAACTCTCCTTAGTTTAACTGCTTTCCCCTCTAAATTCTGAAGAGGATTTCACCTTCCTTAGTTCTGTCTGTACAGGTGGGTGTAACAGTTTGAAGAGCATCTGTTTTTATATGAGCTACCACCAAATTCTCAGAATACATTCTTTATGTTTGCTATAGTTGTCTAATGACAAATCTTTGGATTCTCTCACATTGTGTACAAGAGTGAGAAAGTTTGTTATTGTGATTGTCTTTGTGACTGGGTTCTGCTTAGTATTATGTGACTAGCACTTAGTGGATATCATGCTCTGGCCTCTGAGAATCTGCTAATGGTATTCTCTCCAAGTTTTACTGTGTAATTTAATAACACTAGGTTGCCAAAATGCTCTGTAGACTCTTTTACTGCTGTAGGGATCTGCCAGTTTATCCCTCTCCTGCACTACTCCATGTAGCCTATTAACCTTAACTCATTGAATACTTCCATTCAAAAACTTATGGCATCAGGAAAATTTTTAAGACTTTTTTCTTTTAACTTAGTGACCTACCAAATAGTAATAGTTGACATATATGGAAGCGAAAGGTATAAAACACAAAATGACCCTAACATTGCTAACCTATGGTACAGTGCACTGGGGATATTAATCACATGTCTTGTTACTTGGTATTAATATTTTCATATATTTATATTCATTATTTCATAACTGAGTGAGCAGCAGGTTTTGAGGGCCACTGGGGATGCACAAGCCAGTGCATTTCTTTGTGCCGGTCCCAAGCCCGGATAAATGGGGAGGGTTGCGTCAGGAAGGGCATCCGGCGTAAAACTTCTGCCAAAAATTACTGATGCGGAGAACTTTTCATAATTGCATACCGGATCGGTCGAGGCCCGGGTTAACAACGACCGCCACCAGTACTGTTAGCCAACAGGGTGCTGGCGAAAATTGGGCTACTGTTGGCCGAAGGAGAAGAGGAGGGCGAAGGCGTGCCCGAAGGCAGGAAGATAGGAGGAAGGTTAGGAGTGTAGCAGTGAGGGTAGGAACTTTGAATGTTGGCAGTATGACTGGTATAGGAAGAGAGCTAGCTGATATGATGGAGAGAAGGAAGGTTGATATATTGTGTGTGCAAGAGACCAGATGGAAGGGAAGTAAGGCCAGGTGTTTAGGAAACGGGTTCAAATTGTTTTATCATGGTGTGGATGGCAGGAGAAATGGGGTAGGGGTTTTACTAAAGGAACAATATGCCAAGAGTGTTTTAGACGTGAAGAGAGTGTCTGACCGAGTGATGTTTATGAAGCTCGAAATTGATGGTGTAATGATGAATGTTGTTAGTGCATATGCTCCTCAAGTTGGGTGTGCGATGGAAGAGAAAGAGAAATTTTGGAGTGAGTTGGATGAAGTTGTGGTGAGTGTACACAAGGGTGAGAGACTAGTGATTGGAGCGGACTTTAATGGGCATGTTGGTGAAGTGAACAGAGCAGATGAGGAATTGATGGGTAGGTATGGTGTTAAGGAGAGGAATGCAGAAGGTCAGATGATTGTGGATTTTGAAAAGGATGGACATGGCTGTGGTGAATACGTATTTTAAGAAGAGGGTGGAGCATAGGGTGACGTACAAGAGTGGAGGAAGATGCTCACAAGTTGATTATATACTATGTAGGAGGGCCAGTCTTAAGGAGATTGGAGACTGTAAAGTGGTGGCAGGGGAAAGTGTAGTTAAGCAGCATAGATTGGTGGTATGTAGAATGACGTTGGTGATCAAGAAGAGGAGGAGGAATGTGAAAGCTGTGCCAAGGATTAAATGGTGGAAGTTAAAAAGGGTGATTGTGAAGTGGAGTTTAGGGAAGAGTTAAGACAGGCACTGGGAGGCAGTGGAGAGTTACCGAATAGCTGGGTAACTACAGCAGAACTAGTAAGGGTGACTGCTAGAAAGGTGCTTGGTGTGACATCTGGACAGAGGAAGGAGGACAAGGAGACCTGGTGGTGGAATGCGGAAGTACAGGAGAGTATACAGAGGAAGAGGCTGGTGAAGAAGAAGTGGGATTGTCAAAGAGATGAAGAAAGTAGACATGAGTATAAGGAGATGAGGCGCATGGCAAAGAGAGAGGTGGCAAAGCTAAGGATAGGGCATATGGAGAGTTGTACGAGAGATTGGACACTAAAGAGGGAGAAAAGGACCTGTACCGATTAGCTAGACAAAGGGACAGAGCTGGGAAAGATGTGCAGCATGTAAGGGTGATAAAGGATAGTGAGGGAAAGGTACTCACAAGAGAGGAGAGTGTGTTGAGTAGATGGAAAGAGTATTTTGAGAGGCTGATGAATGAAGAGAATGAGAGAGAGAAGGTTGGATGATGTGGGGATAGTGAATCAGGAAGTGAAACAGATTAGCAAGGAGGAAGTAAGGGCAGCTATGAAGAGGATGAAGAATGGAAAGGCTGTTGGCCCAGATGACATACCAATGGAAGCATGGAGGTGCTTAGGAGAAATGGCAGTGGAATTTCTAACTAGATTGTTTAATGAAATTTTGGAAAGTCAGAGGATGCCTGAGGAGTGGAGAAAAAGTGTTTTGGTACCTATCTTTAAGAATAAGGGTGATGTGCAGAGCTGCAGTAACTACAGAGGGATAAAACTGATTAGTCACAGCTTGAAGTTATGGGAAAGAGTAGTGGAAGCAAGGTTAAGAAGGGAGGTGATGATTAGTGATCAGCAGTATGGTTTCATGCCAGGAAAGAGCACTACAGATGCAATGTTTGCTCTGAGACTGTTGATGGAGAAATACAGAGAAGGTCAGAAGGAGTTGCATTGTGTCTTTGTAGACTTGGAGAAAGCATATGACAGGGTGCCTAGAGAAGAGTTGTGGTATTGTATGAGGAAGTCGGGAGTGGCAGAGAAGTACGTAAGAGTGGTACAGGATATGTACGAGGGTAGTGTGACAGTGGTGAGGACTGCAGTGGGAGTGACAGATCCGTTTAAGGTGGAGGTGGGATTACATCAAGGATCAGCTCTGAGTCCTTTCTTATTTGCAGTGGTGATGGACAGGTTGACAGATGAGATCAGACAGGAGGCCCGTGGACTATGATGTTTGCAGATGACATTGTGATCTGTAGTGAGAGTAGGAATCAGGTTGAGGAGACTCTGGAGAGGTGGAGATATGCTCTAGAGAGCAGAGGAATGAGGGTCAGCAGGGCTAAGACAGAATATATGTGTGTAAATGAGAGGGAGGGTAGAGGAATGGTGAGGATGCAGGGAGTAGAGTTGGTAAAGGTGGACGAGTTTAAGTACTTGGGATCAACAGTTCAGAGTAATGGTGAATGTGGAAGAGAGGTGAAGAAGAGAGTACAGGCAGGGTGGAATGGGTGGAGAAGAGTGTCAGGAGTGATTTGTGACAGACGGGTATCCGTAAGAGTGAAAGGGAAGGTCTACAAGAGTGTAGTGAGACCAGCTATGTTATATGGGTTGGAGACAGTGGCATTGACAAAAAGGCAGGAGTCAGAGCTGGATGTGGCAGAGTTAAAGATGTTAAGATTTGCAATCGGTGTGACTAGGATGGATAGGATTAGGAATCGGTATATTAGAGGGTCAGCTCATGTTGGACAGTTTGGAGACAAAGCAAGAGAGACGAGATTGCGTTGGTTTGGACATGTGCTGAGGAGGGATGATGGGTATATTGGGAAAAAGATGCTAAGGATGGAGCTGCCAGGTAAGAGGAATAGAGGAAGGCCTAAGATAAGGTTTATGGACGTGGTGAGAGAGGACATGCAGGCGGTTGGTGTGACAGAGCAAGATGCAGAGGATAGGAAGAAATGGAAAGAGATGATCCGCTGTGGCGACCCCTAACGGGAAAAGCCGAAAGAGAATGATGATGATGATGGAGTGGAGTGTTATGGTAAGATACAGGCAAGCTACACTGATTCTCCATTTATAGTGCACCGTGCTAGAAAAATTGCTAGTGGTTTGCTAGAAATTATGAAGATATGCACTGTTTCCATATGTACATTAATAGTTTCAAAACTAATTGACTTACAAACTGTCATGCAGCATCAGGCAAAATCTTACATAATTCCAAAGTTATCACCGATAACTGCATCTTTTTAAGTTTTGCAGCTTGACAGATGCTGAGCATTATTTGTACTGTTAATTATAGAGATAGTCATAACATCTCATATTTTTGAAAATGTTCCATTATGAATGTATTCAGAAAGGCATTTCTTACAGCCATGTGAAAGCTCAAATTTGCCTCCCGACACTATAATTCTTTGTTATATTGTTACCAAGACATGAAAAGGTGTTTGTGAAAATGTAGAGAAAATATATTCCAGATTATTCTGCATTCTAATTTATTATAATAGTGATCTGAAGACTACAAATACACTATTATCACACTTAAAATTACTATTTTTGAACACATTATCTGTACTCTTTTAATAAAATATACTCTTCATAATGTATTTATATTTGCTTGACTTACACTTTCTAAAACAATTTTGATTTTTCAAAAAATGATCAGGAATCTAATGGTGTATGTAGGCTATTAGAAGTGCGATATTCCACAGCTATTAGGAATAAATAAGTTAAATTATATCATCTCACCCTGTGGTCTAGAATCCAGAGTTGATCTAAATAATCCTGTCTTGGTTTATGATTGACTGTGCAGTTGTCTGGTAAGAGAAGATTTATTTAGATTTATGTTTTATTTTTTACCACTGTTTTTTATTGTTTGTAGCAAGGCATGATTAGCTTGTAGACAAGATTTAGTTTGATTTTTTTTGTTGTTGTTTTAACTCTAGTTTTTACTGTTTGTTGTTAGAAAGGGATAGGTTTTAGAAAGGCAAACTACAGCCATCCCATGGGTCTATAAAGCTATAAATTCATACAGACTACAAAAATGACAGTCAAGAGCTTATCTGAAACAATCGTGTTGGTTTGCAACTTATTGATCTTTACTGTTAAAAAGATGCGTGACTGTGAGTGATAATGAGCAGACGCTACTTCGCACAACTGCGTTCACTGTAAAGGATTTCCAGCGTTTGTGTGAATTTCACAACTGTAATGGTGAGAGCAGCAACTTTATTCTACTTATTTTAATATTTAGTTTTACATTGCTTGTGTGCTTGTTCTCACAGAAGTTGATTTAAAATCTCTTTGAATTTTGTGGTGAGTGATTTGGATTATCTCTTGCTTTTAGAATTCTTTATGCATTTGCAGCTGAAATGGATTCCTTAAATGAGTGTGCCATTAATGTTCTGTTAAAGCACAAGTATATTGTACAGTGTGTTAAATGCTAGGTATATTTAAAAGTAGCATCTGATAATACTGGTGATCTGTGTTCCTCATGTCAAAAGATGGATAATTTTCTTACCATTTGTAGCAGTAGTTAATCTAGACTTACTGCTGACAATGGCCCTTGTGCAACTGGCACAGCTTGGATAAAGGTCTTTTCAGGCTTGTTGGCTGTTGGTGAAGCACCCACCAAGAGGAGAAAACGCTGAGAGAAGAAGGGAGCCACTTTTGAGATTTTAAGTATTTTTTCTCTGTTTATTTGCTAAGTTTTTCTGCATAGTTGCCTAGTTTGAGCATTTTCTGGCTTGTTAAACTTGATTTCTGCATTAGTAGCTGTATTTAGAGCACAACCAAAAGCTGTTTACTGAATTTCCTGTTTGCACTTAATTTTAAAATCGTTTTTTCTCAAAACTTGCATATTTTCTGTCTTTGACCTAGCACTCTTGTGTGGGGTTATTTACTGCACTGTTATATCTTGATATTACTTTTGAACCTCTGCTATCTCTGAAAAAACAAAAACAAAAAAAATCTTGCTTTTTTCCCACTTTTCTGAGATTTAAAAAAGTTCAGTTACATGCTTGCTGTTCCTGAACTGTTTGTAAGTTTCTGTGAGGCCATTTTTGCTTGGGCTAAGGGAAAGTCTCTCTGTTGATCAGTGGCAGTGAAAAACATTGAGCAGCTCCCCTGCCCCCCATGGGAGTGGTTACTGACTTGAAACTGTAGTTTTATTGACCAGTAGGGGTCATTTCCAAAACTCCTTCATCTTCCTCTCTTAAAACCTAGTTGCCTCATGGGTTTGGCATCTTTTCAGGCTTGTTGGCTGTTGGTGAAGCACCCACCAAGAGGAGAAAACGCTGAGAGAAGAAGGGAGCCACTTTTGAGATTTTAAGTATTTTTTCTCTGTTTATTTGCTACGTTTTTCTGCATAGTTGCCTAGTTTGAGCATTTTCTGGCTTGTTAAACCTGATTTCTGCATTAGTAGCTGTATTTAGAGCACAACCAAAAGCTGTTTACTGAATTTCCTGTTTGCACTTAATTTTAAAATCGTTTTTTCTCAAAACTTGCACATTTTCTGTCTTTGACCTAGCACTCTTGTGTGGGGTCATTTACTGCACTGTTATAACTTGATATTACTTGTGAACCTCTGCTATCTCTGAAAAAACAAAAACAAAAAAAATCTTGCTTTTTCCCACTTTTCTGAGATTTAAAAAAGTTCAGTTACAGGCTTGCTGTTCCTGAACTGTTTGTAAGTTTCTGTGAGGCCATTTTTGCTTGGGCTAAAGGAAAGTCTCTCTGTTGATCAGTGGAAGTGAAAAACATTGAGCAGCTCCCCTGCCCCCCGTGGGAGTGGTTACTGACTTGAAACTGTAGTTTTATTGACCAGTAGGGGTCATTTCCAAAACACCTTCATCTTCCTCTCTTAAAACCTAGTTGCCTCGTGGGTTTGGTGTCTTTTCAGGCTTGTTGGCTGTTGGTGAAGCACCCACCAAGAGGAGAAAATGCTGAGAGAAGAAGGGAGCCACTTTTGAGATTTTAAGTATTTTTTCTCTGTTTATTTGCTAAGTTTTTCTGCATAGTTGCCTAGTTTGAGCATTTTCTGACTTGTTAAACTTGATTTCTGCATTAGTAGCTGTATTTAGAGCACAACCAAAAGCTGTTTACTGAATTTCCTGTTGCACTTAATTTTAAAATTGTTTATTCTCAAAACTTGCATATTTTCTGTCTTTGACCTAGCACTCTTGTGTGGGGTCATTTACTGCACTGTTATAAACTGATATTACTTGTGAACCTCTGCTATCTCTGAAAAAACAAAAAAAAAAATCTTGCTTTTTTCCCACTTTTCTGAGATTTAAAAAAGTTCAGTTACAGGCTTGCTGTTCCTGAACTGTTTGTAAGTTTCTGTGAGGCCATTTTTGCTTGGGCTAAGGGAAAGTCTCTCTGTTGATCAGTGGCAGTGAAAAACATTGAGCAGCTCCTCTGCCCCCCATGGCAGTGGTTACTGACTTGAAACTGTAGTTTTATTGGCTGTATTGGGTCAATTCCTGGCTCTTTCCAGCCCCTGCTATCAAGCACGCTTTAGCGTGCTTTAGTGCGGAGTTGCCACTAGAGCAGCATCGGGCAGCGCTGGTTTAACAAGGTTAAACTTTTTCTGGCTCCATAAAGTCTGTTTTTCATTTTTTCCCTTAGAACTGCTCTACTAGTAATCTAAACAGTATATCCCTTAACTAAATAGCGCAGCACTTGTTCCTAAAAAGCTTTTTTTTTTTTTCTCCAAAAAAAAAAAAAAAAAAAGCTCAGCACTTGTCTTAAAAGCATTTTCTTTTCAGGCTTAGCACTTCTGTATTATACAAAGTCCCTCACTAGCGAACCCCCCCCCCCAGGAGTACCCACTTCCTTACTAAGTCCTCTCTCATTCAGTTACACTCCAAACTTCTTAATTTCTCTAGCATGTCGAAGGGCCAGATGCTGGCGTCCTCTCCTGTCCAGTTGGTGAATCTGGGAATATTGAGGCAATGTTACAATTGCCTCATGTACACAGACAACCCTCTCCTCCTCCTCCCACATAACACAAATACTTGCGAGAGATGCAGCTATTTAGCCAAACTGGTGGCTGAGCTCTCTGAACTCAGGACTGGCAAGACCAGACAGGAGGAGAAGGCAACTACACACACCACAAAACCAGTCTCACATAAAGCTATCACAACAATGAATCAAACACATAAACATACAAAAACATACTCGGAGGCTCTGAGCAAAAATTTTACCTAAACAGCAGAGGCCTCCAAAGCAGACACCCAAGCAACCGCCACCTCAAGACACACCACAGGCAACACATAAAAGACAAAATCAGTGTGCAAAGCAGTCACAGCCCTTAAGGCCAAATACAACACCAAACATACTTGTCATAGGTGACTCCATAGTCAGACACACTGACGTCCCACTCACCAGGCTGAACAAGGAGAGGGTCACAGTAAGCTGTCTATCGGGCGCTAGAATCCGCCACATAACACAGCAAGTACAAATATGACATAGTCATTGTCCATGCTGGTGTGAATGACCTGAGACGTACCTCCCTGGACTACATGAAAAGAGACATAGAGGAGCTCTCTGATTATGTAGCCCAGGCAGGTATGACCCTGACCCTGAGCAGCATCCTTCCTTCACCAAGAATGATGCCACAACATAGAGACAAGATGATCAGCTTTAACAATTGGCTAAATTTCTTGTGTCATTCAAAGGGGATCCAGTGTCTGTCTGCCTGGGATGACATGCTTGACAAGCCATGCTGCTTCGCAAGGGATGGCTTGCACCTGTCACCCCTGGGATTCCGGATATTGGCTAAGGCTCTTGCCAGCCCCATAGTGCCTTTTTTAGGCAAGGCTCAAATTCTAAACCTACCACTCTAGAAAACAAAAATGGGAAGAAACTAAGGGTAATGCTGCTCAATGCCAGAAGTCTAAATCTCAAAATGCACGCACTCGAGGCCCTTCTCAGTATGGAGAACATTGATGTCTGTGCTGTGACTGAAATCTGGTTCAAGGCTCCTGAGAGCACCCCAGCACTATCAGGTTTTACCTCATATCATGCGTTCCAGCCCCAAAACCCAGACCACACCACAAAAGGAGGGGGTGTATCCATATTCATCAAGGATACCCACACCTCCAGGTTGGTGGCAACGCACGAAGCATCGGAAACCATCCATGTGCAATTAACCATAGGCAAAACTGCTCTACAATCTGTAGCATGCTACAGGCCACCCTCTCAAACTCAGGAACCCCACACAGCCTTCCTGAAGACACTGGAGGGTATAAAAGTATCTCCAAACACCATTATATTGGGTGACTTCAACTACCCGAATATAGACTGGGAACAATACTCAAGCCCAAACTTTCAAGCCCAAAGGATCCTGGAGTTCATAAATTCAAATGCCATGGAATAACTAGTCACCATTCCCACAAGAGGAGAAAATATACTAGATCTCATCATCACAAACATGGGGACAAAATACTCCACACCGGAAGTATATCCCACATTGGTGAGATCAGATCATAAACTAATCTCACTGGATATCCACATCCCGCCCCCACCCCAAACAAAAAAGACCACAGTGAAGAACTTCTCTAAAGCAAACTTCACACTACTCAAGACTGGTGTGGTATCCTTCAAGGCCCCCGAGCCAGTGGAAACCACAACCCAAGCTGCGGAAGCCCTTACAAATGCCTTCTACGAACACCTCCAGGACTGCATGGATCAGGCAATCCCTAATAAAACCAAGACTCTTTCCACCAAAGGCAAACGTCCAGTCTGGTAGACCCCAGCCATAAACAAACTTTACAATAAGAGGATAAAGCTGTTACATGATAGAGCAAAATCCATAAAAGCGAAGACACCTTTGATCATTATTAGTAAAAAAATACGAGCACTCATAAAATCATCCAAGGCCAACTTTGAGAGAAAAATTGCCCTAGATTCAAAAGACAATCATAAGGCTTTCTTCAGCTATGTTAGAAACCTGGGTGGAAACTCCCAGATATGCTCAGAATTAGTCCAAAATTATACAAAAATCACTGAACCCACAGACATTGCCAACATACTGGCAGACAGGTTCAGTGCAAACTTCACCCACCTCTCCCCCCCAAAAGGAGAGATAACTATCCCAGCGGAGTGCAGCCTCCCAGACATCTCCAATGTGCAGGTGAAAGCTGCTCCTTCTAAAGCTAAAAACACAGCATCAATGGGACCGGATGGTGTCCCCGACTGTGTGCTACACGAACTCAATGAGGAACTAAACCCGCACATAAGGCAGCTGTTTAATCTTAGCCTTACCACAGGATACGTGCCCAAGGAGTGGCGTACGGCAACTGTGGTCCCACTCCACAAAGGCGGTGCCTCTACGGACCCTGGTAATTACCGCCCCATAAGCTTAACAAGCCTGGTCTGCAAAGCTATGGAGAGGATCATAATGGAACTCATAAACAAAGACATAGGGGACTTGCAGACATTGGACCCGACCCAGTTTGGCTTTGTCAAGGGCAGATCATGCCTTTTGAACTTGGTCGACTTCTTCAAACAGTCACCAAGGCCATTGATGAGGGAAAGGCAGTCCATACAGCCTACCTTGACCTTGCAAAAGCTTTCGACACAATACCCCACTCAGGTATTATAGAGAAACTTACCAGCTTAAATGTAAACCCATATGTCACAAGATGGGTTGCAAACTGGCTAAAGGACAGAACCCACAGGGTTAGAGTAGCTGGCGCCATGTCAGACTCCAAGCCGGTCACAAGTGGTGTCCCACAGGGCTCAGTCCTTGGCCCCCTGTTGTTCAGCATCTACTTCTCAGAAGTACAGGCTAACATAGGAGGACTATGGCTGGCAAAGTTTGCAGATGACTGCAAACTGGGAGCCATAGTGGAAAGTACATCGGACACAGATATCCTTCAGACGGGTCTCACGGAAACTGATAGCTGGTGCCAGAGCCATGGCCTGAAGTTAAATGCCAAAAAATGTATAGTCATACCCTTCGGGAAAAACAAGGTAACCCCAAGCTACCATATAGGTGGCAATCCGCTAAGCACAGAAGAGGTTATCAGGGACCTGGGGACCCAGGTTGACAGTGGCCTTTCTTTTGACACTCACATTGCTAAAGTGGTTAGAAAAACCTTCTACATTGCCCACCTGATCATGAAGGGATTCACATCCAGATCAAGTGAGGTCATTGTTCCCCTGTACTCTTCACTTATCAGACCAATGATCGAGTACAATGCCCCATTCGGGATGTATCTCACCCGACACCTGCAGCAATTGGAGAGACCCCAAAAGTTCCTCACCAAAAGGATAAAGGGACTCCAAAATCTGTCATATGCTGCCACACTGAAGAAACTCCAGCTCTATTCAGTCGCATACCGTCTGCTCAGAGGTGACCTGTGCCTGACATACAAGGCAATGTCCAACCCGGAATTAATGGACATGCTCCACCTCAAAAAATCCAAATCTACCAGATCCACTAGAGCAAGCGACTTAAACCTTAGCACGGATATAAATAAGACATGCTGGAGGGATAGATTTGTCACCCAGAGACTCCCTATGTTGTGGAATAAAATCCCGGTCCATGTAAGGCAGAGCACCTCGCTGGCTCTGTTCAAGAGAAATCTTGACCGGTGGATGGGAGATCGTAGGTTTACCCTGGGAATCATCTCTGTGTCACTGCTGGACAGAGGCACAACAAACTAATGGGCACAGTATTTTTTAACATAAGGGGTGGCGTAAGCCACAAAAACTCTGGGCTAGGCTTATAAATGCCTTAGGGCAGATAGCCTAGTATAAACCTATGAACCTATGAACCTATATATTAATGACTGGACTGATGTCAGACAAAGAGTAAATGGAACACATTTAGGAAACAAAGTGTCTACTGTGAGTAAAGATCACTCAACCCCTACTGAACAGGATAATACCACTGACAACTTCAGAATTCTAGGTAAAAGTACTCAGCAATCTGAGGATTCAGAGCATATAGAAGGAAAGAAAAAATAAAGGATAAAGTTCACAACAAATACTAAGGAAGAAAAGGAAACGGATTACTATCTAAATAAAGAGAATACATATTAAAAAAGAACATTGCTTTGTTATGTAATACACAAATTACAGGAGATGGTGACATTTTTTCTACCAGAAAACCTTCAATCTACATTAAGGGCATAATTTTTCCAAAAGGTAATGTAAAAAAAGAGAGAAAGGGCAGGTGAAAAGTAAGAAATCAAAACTCTACATGGAAGAACTGAAGTACATTACTGTAAGAAAAAAATAGCAGACATAAAGACGGAAGTTGACAACATGGCTCACGCTGTGGATGTACAAAGCCAGCCGGATGAGACCTGTATGATTGCAAATGCAATAAGCAATGAAAACAGTGGAATTTGTAATAATAATGGTGGTGAAGACCATTCCTCTGTAACAACTAATAGAGCAGATATTATTGAATTAGAAATTGAAGATTCTTCAGATCTGATCAGAAAAGATTTACTTGTAATTAGAGATTCAGTTATTAGAGGAACTGATTCTTACATTTGCAGAGAAGACAATGAACACCGAATAGCATTATGCTTGAATGGAGCAAAAAATAAAGGATGTGAGAAAGGTCTTAGAGTGCCTTAATGTTCGGAACAATGGCTCTGTTTTTATTCATGTTGGTACAAATTATATCATCCACAAGGAGTCTTTGACTGTTCATGGCAAATGTATAGCCATCTTAGACAGCATACCTTGTACAGGTGTTAGGATGGATTTTTCACAAATCACATAGAGAAAAGACAGTTGGGTCTCTGTGAATGAAATGATCTTGGGGGAAAATACTTACATGATAAAAAATGGCTTGTCATACAAAATATAAATATATAGGGCATCCAAGCCTAATTTTGGGTACACATGTTTAAACAGGATGGCATGCACTTGTCAAGATCAAAAAGGAAAATTTTTACAGCAAATGTTTTGTAATATTTGATAAACGCAAGACAGGATTTTTGCCAGATGGAAAATTTAACAGTTCACAGCAACATTTTATGCATCTCTGATGGTTGTTAGAGTGAGAATCATTAATAACAATGCTATGTTCCCACACGATTGATGTTGTTATAGTTTGTGAAACATGGTTAAAGAACAATGACTAGAAACTAGTTATATCAGGGTATAAATGTTTTTACTGTAACAAACATTCTAACAAAAAAAAAAAAAAAAAAAACAGATGCAGATGTTACGACAAGGATTAAAGATTGTTATGAGACCTGTGATTATTACATGGCCACTGATAACACCAGTACTTTAGATTGTGTAACTGTAACAATAAAGACATACCAGGAACATACACAAATTCTTGGAGTATATAGACCACCAAAGTCAAGTGCTGATAACCTAGAATTCAAGAATTTCTTGCATAAAACACAGGATGGAAGAAGAATAGTGGCTAGGGACATAAATTTACCAAAAACAAACTGAAATAATATTGTTTCAACAACATTAGTAAGGAAATTATTTACAAACCATAAACTTCAGATTTTAAAAATGGCAACCAGGGAACAGAGCATACTAGACACTGATTGTACTCATAAAGAAATTACTGTTACTTCATGCCAAGTTTTGCCACCATTGATGTGCTGTGCTTACGGGATAATAAAGGTTAATTTGTTGTTAGATAATCCCTCCAAACTGAAATCTAAACCTTTGCACAGAAGATTAATAACAGATTATATGGAAGCAAAAAGATCAATATATAAAAGTAATTGGAGTGATGCCTTCATTGAAAAAAATGCAGCAGGAATGTAAATGAGGTTTAGTAACAAACCAATTTGTCCAGGGACATCTTCAATAGGGGGTTAGAAAAATGTTAGTGGGAGTTAAGAAGGTAACAGGAGATAAAGGGTTAAATGGTAATGCCAGATGACTGAATGGAAATGAGGTAAGAGTAGGGAGGGGCTTAAAGGGCTTATGCTAAGTGTAACTGGGTAAGGAATTACATTTTGGCATGAACTTGCTACAGTCCAGGTTTATGTCTGAGATGACCTTTAGGTACTGCTATGGTGGTAAGGTAGGCCTTGTGGCAGGGAAGGGGTAGGTAATGTTAGGTAGTTGAGGTTGAGGAGGTGTTAGTATTTGTTTGTTGTTTAACACAGTGTTCTTGTCTGTGGCTTGTTGGATTGTTTAGGGCTCAGGTGGTCCCGTATGAAGTTTTTATGGTTAGGGACTGTGGGGGTGGTTGCTGCCCTCTGAAGATCCTAAAGGTAGGCTTTGGTTAGCAGCATGGTTGGTTTATGGATGCAGTCATAGGGTGGTTATTGGTAGGCTGTTTTTCAGTTTAGAGATTTTTTTTTTCTCTTTCTGCTTGACATTTGGGGTGCTGTGTGCAATGGAGTGAACTGGCGGTGTAGTTATCTGGGTTGGAGGGACATTGGCGGTAACCTGCTGGTGTCTCATACCCTCTTGTAGCTGGGCTACACTTGCTGGACTCATAGATGACAATTTGTGGTGTTATGTGAGTTTCCAGCATGATATTGCTCACTGCACATGCGCATCACCATTGTGCCTCATTCTAGCATGGAAGCTGCTTCACTATTTGACATTTATCCCCTTTGGAATTTAACTTTGTGTGTTCCTTTAAGACAGTTTAGCAGGATGTTGCTTGACTACTCCTGTCAGCAGGTATTAAAAGGGCTTGGTTGCTTGCTTTGGAAACTCATCAGTGGTCTGTAAAGTATGTCAGTGTTAAAGGTAATGATATATTTAATGAATATAGATAACATATATGCAGCGTGCTTCAGATGCCCAACTTTGTTACCACACCTTGATCCAGTTAAGGATAATTGCAGCTGCAAGTTGCTTTCAGGTGAAGAGTGTAATTGAGAATTAAATCTACTTATAAAGGAATCATTAACTTCTCCGGTAAACTTCTGGGACATTGGATTTTGTGGAGGGTTGTTTTGGTTGGTTCCGATTAGGAGTGGTGGCTTACTGCCAAGTTGGTGAGATTATCTTTGATGGGGAAGGAAGGGCATTGGGTTCAGACTTCGTGTCTTTCCGGGCATGCCTGTTGTCAAGATCCTGTTGTTTGGCACCTCTTCTAAGTAAGACTGGTGGCATGCCATTAGGTTTGTTGTTGGATTATCTCCGGTTCTATGTCCTCTGTGTTTACGTAATTGTTTCACTGTGGGCAGGGAACTGCACCATCAAGGCTTCTTTAATGTCACCCAACATGAGGGCCTTCCCTTCACCAGGCTGACACCCAGCTAAGATGCTAATCAAAAAAAAAAAGTATCATAGGATTTCCATTAAGTAATGGCTCAGCTGAACTCTGAAGGTTTTTGTGGGCTCAGAATGAGTTGTTGAGGCTGACACCTGACATCCACTGTCAGTTTTTGATGGCAACTAGTTTGTACCTCACGACAGAGGGTGTTAAGTGCTCCTGCATTGTTGAAAAAAATATTATAAACGGAATAAGTAGTGAACTGTACATTTTGTTCCTTTCTCATTATGGTCGTGGCAGTGACTTGCTGACGGGTAGCCTAGCATGTATCTTGTTAGTGGGGCTATGATATTGAATTGGCATTACGGTTTGTGTAGACTGAGCCTGGCTGTTGGCTTTACACTTGTGGAATGAGTGGGAAAGGAAAGAAAAGAAGAGTAATCGGGGATAACTGGATGACGTGATGATGTGGCCATCGGTCCCATGATTGTCTGAAGAAGGGAGGGAAATGGGAATAGCTACATTGCCTTATGCAGTGCTTTTGCTCTATTGGTTTGCCTGCTTGGGCATTGGGGAATACATGGTAATCTGGCTGGCACGAATGCTGGTTGAAAATACATGGGTAGAGCAGTTTGTCAAATGATTTGGAAGCGCTTGTTTGCATTTGTGGATTTCTTTTATGGTTTGGTGCTTTTAAATTAGTTTTTTGTAGAATGGCTATAGCTATGCTACAGGGGGTTTGCTGTTTGGCAGAGGCAGGGAAGGGCAGGGTGGTGTGTCATTTCTCAAGTTTCTTAACTCCCAGAGTTTCGGCTAAGGTCCGGGTTTTTGGCTGATGTCTGGTTGTTTCTTTATGAAAGTTTTGGAGAGTCATTGGCACGGTCTGAGTACTCCCGTCAGTGGGTGGTGATATGCATTTAAGTTAACAATATAATAACAGCTATGAGTGAAAAATTGTGCTGTGATGTAATTTATATTCGTTTCACTTCAGCATTTGACAGGATCATACACTTTGTTCAATAAATTAGTACAGCTAGGTTTGGATGCACTCTCAATAAGAGGGAGAGCCACATGGCTGACATACAGCAGCTGGGCAGACAAAATCCTTGGTTATAGTCAAGGTGTCCCACGGGGCTCTGTCCTAGGCCCTTACTTGTTTAGATTGTATCTTTCAGACCTAACTTTTTCATCTGAGGTGTTCTACAGTCTATATGCAGATGACCTGAAATTGGATAAACTGATTGCAGGTGTTACAGATAAGGCTTGTCTGCAAAATAACTTGTCTAAATTGACCATTTGGACACAGGAGAATAATATGCTGATAAATGCATAAAAAATTCAGCATATGAGGTTTAGTAGGCATAAATGGCAAGGGGAATATTTAATACAGCACACAGTAATTGAAACTGCAGACTCATTTAGGATCTGGGTATATGGGTAGATTCAGCTATGAGTACACAGGGTAGGGGGTCTGATTAGCTGTTCCAGGCATTTAAGTGAATTTGTGTATTTGTACATGGGTTGGTGTATGGGTGTGTTTGTGTGTATGTTGTATAGTAAATGTATATATAATATATTTGGATGAATATATATATATATATATATATATATATATATATATATATATATATATATATATATATATATATATATATATATATATATATATATATATATATATATTTATTGACTTTTGTTAACCGGGTTTGTCCAACTGGGCTTGTGGCCCATTTTCAGTGGAGACCTGAGGAGAAAAGCTCCAGTAGTACATGTTAAAACAAGTAAAATTTTAAACAATATTGATATAATAGCAGTTATAGCAATACGATTCACACATGTTGGGTTACATGCATAAAGTTAAAGTTGCATTAAAAAGAAGCTAAGTAACAATTTTACATTGATATAGTTCAATAGGTCAACAATAAACATTTTTTGTTTGTATAAAATTATGCAAATGCATGGTAGACACATTGGAGAGAGAGGTGTAATGAGGTACTAAGTATGGTCCTTCTGAGGGTACATAAAACGAAGGAAGACTAGGTAGGGTCATGGAAAGAGCAGGTTCTGGAATTGAGAAAATAAGCTTTTAGTTCATTTTTAAAGTGTGAGGTGTGGGAGATTGAACATAAGTCAAGGGGAAGTTTGTTCCAAGCATGGGCAAGGGAGTGTTTGTAGAGTAGTTTGCCTACTGACCTTTTTGGGTGGTAGATATCAAGTAATTGTTGGTTAGAAGTACGGAGGGTCCAGGATAGGATATAGATAGAGACTAAGGAAGATAGAAGACAGAAGGAGGGTTTATAAAGAATAGAGTGTAGCATATGAAATTGATAAGATAGCAGAAATTGGGGAAGTTCAAGCCATTGAAGAGAGTTTAAAGAAATGCAGTGGTGTGAGTTGTATGGGGAGTTAGTAATGAAATTGGCTATTTTATGGTAAGTCTGTTGGAGTTTGTTTAGAGTGGAGGCCTGGATATTGATAAGAACTGGGGCGGCGTATAAGAGGGAGGGGAGGAGGAGTGCCTGGCCCAGGGTAAGTCTAGATTCAGGGTTTAGGACTTTTTTGTTCTGATATAGCAGACCTAGTTTCTGGTTTGTTTTTTTTATACATTGGAGTATGTGTAGGTTGAACTTGAGTTTGTCATCGATAATGACCCCTAGGAGTTTTGTGTGGGTGTCAGGTTGGATAGTTGTCTTGTTAGAAGATGTAATATATATATATATATATATATATATATATATATATATATGTGTGGTGTGTGTGTGTGTGTGTGTGTGTGTGTGTGTGTGTGTGTATATGTGTGTGTGTGTGTGTGTGTGTGTGTGTGTGTGTGTGTGTGTGTGTGTGTGTGTGTGTGTGTGTGTGTGTGTTCACTATATAATCTCGAACTTTTGAAATATCAAATTTCAAAACCTTGAGACTATATATCCGAAACCCCTAAATGCCGAAAGACCAGATGTGCGAAATTCAAAATCCCGAACATACAACACACATACAGCACACACATACACATGCACACAACTTCCTCCACAATCAAACATATCATCCTATACTACAGATAAGCAGGGGGACAAGCCCCCCTACTTAAATATACTAACTCCGAGATAGCACAGACACACAAGGGAAACTCACACTCACACATTTTAAAGTCCCTCGCACACATCACTGTCACAACACACACTGACACACACTAAAGCCCCTGGCAAACACACTTACGTATAGATACTTACCTGAACTTCTACATATCCATCCACAAACCGCAACACCAGATGTGCTACTTCAACATCTCCAAACATCAGGATTTTGAATTTCACACTTCTGGTCTTTTGGTATTCCAAAATTTCAAGATTATGTAGTGATCCTATATATATATGTGTGTGTGTGTTTGTGTGTGTGTGTGTGTGTGTCTGTGTGTGTGTGTTTGTGTGTGTGTGTGTGTGTGTGTGTGTGTGTGTGTGTGTGTGTGTGTGTGTGTGTGTGTGTGTGTGTGTGCGTGTGTGTTTATAATATATATGCACAAGGTGTATAGGTGTATACACGTATTGGTACTGTTGAATGTCTTGCAGAATGGCTAAACATAGGGACTACTTTTCTGCAGTAACGTCAAGCAAAG
Organism: Protopterus annectens; assembly: GCF_019279795.1. Taxonomy (NCBI): domain Eukaryota; kingdom Metazoa; phylum Chordata; order Ceratodontiformes; family Protopteridae; genus Protopterus; species Protopterus annectens. The sequence continues at coordinate 194,001,137 of NC_056748.1, read as the reverse complement.
TTATCTGGTTATTGAAACATGTCATTGAATGCATGCAAGGCATTTGTGTCTTGGTTTTGTTTTCAGATTCCTGTACTTAAGCATCATCAATGAAGGTAAGGGATTGAAGGGTCATGCTTTTAACATTTGGGGAGGGGAATAGCTGGTTGGTTCATTGATTCAAATTATGGGCCAGATTCAGTAGTGGGATTCTTTTTGCTGGTTTATTGGATAGCTGGCTCTGTTGGGTTGAGAGGTTGGTCTGGTCCATATATAACTGTTTGGTCATACCCTTCAACTGTACAGATTTTCATAGAATGTCCAGAATTTGCTTCATATTTGGGTTTGTTTTCATAGAATTGGGGTTTTTGACAATTGGTGGCAAAGCATTAAAGGCTGAAATTTAGAAAATAACAGACATTTCAGTTTATCTCTTTATACCATTCAGAGGATATATCGGTCCACTTTTTATTTATGGCATGTGAACATATTTGCTCTAAGAGGTGGAGAAGTATGGGCTTTGTCCACATTACCTGGGGTAAGAGGCTGAGATGTATATGTTTAGAGCTTTTGCTTGTGTTATTGTTTGCAAGTTAAAGGGAAACAAATTGGCAGAGTGGTACGCATACTAATGATATTTAATGGAATATTACCAGTAGCGTTGTCGCCTCACAGTAAGACTTTGTCCTGTTCAATTCTCAGCTAAAGCATCTTCTGTGTGGAGTGATGCCTGAATGGGCGTAACTTCGTTGAAGGTTGTGTATCAGGGCTGGCAACTCGATACGTAAAAATCTACTGCCAATCATTAGCGGACCGGAGATCCACTGTGGCGACCCCTAACCTGGAAAAGCCGAAAGATACAACAACAACCAGCTGCAGCTGGTAGGGTTAAGCAGACTAACTATATATATATATATATATATATATATATATATGTATATAAAGGGGGGATAGAAGAGTTGGAGGGGAGACTAAATCATAGTTACATTGGAAGAGTGATGGGGCAATACGGCTATGGGTCACCTTGACAGCTCTCAATGTTAAGATATTTTGCTTTGTGGCAGGGGATTTACAGTTATTTTCTTTTACAGATCAACGAGAAATAAGTGCACAGCGGACAGTGTGCCAGTAGCTGGAGTGATGGGCAAGGAGGTCATAAAAGGAGGTGCACAGAGTCTCATCAGTTGGTGGCCTGAAGGGGTGAATGTTGCTTGGATGGAGTGGTGCACAAGGAGGGTACAGGTGATCTGCCTTTAGGTACTTATTAATCCATGTCAGGCTTGTGTTATGGAGTAGTATGGAGCAAGGAGGCCAAGGTGACTTAAGGGCAGGGTAGAGTGGGTCTGCAGGATTGTTAAGGGGAGTGGAGTTGTACACAGGGGGGTGGAATCATGATACAGCTGTTATGGATAGGTCAAATCCAATTACTTCACCTCAAAATCCTTTCCATGGAAAGGTTAGGCCAAGGGCTGCTGAGGGGCCAGTGCTACTTTGCTTGAACATGGCATCTGGGACCAGGTATTTAGGAGGATGTAAGTGATCGGGCTCCCATTATGGTTAGGTGAGTGGTGGGACAGAGCACTGTAAGGTGGGGAGATGGGTTCATAACTTGGGGTTTGTGGCACATCTTTATAAGTCAAACAATGATAGGGCAAGGCTAGCTTACTTGGGTGTGGTTTACAGGGTTGGGTGGATGAGTTTTGATGGAAAGAGTTATTTGACAGGATTGGAAACAAGGTAAGGTAGTTCAATTGGTTGGGAGGATGTAGAGAGGACTACTTCATTTGCATGAATGCCCAAGTTGAGTGAATTAATTTGGTTAGTGGTCATTGGTTCGAAAAGTCGGGGTAGGTTGACAAGGAAGAGGGACAGACTTTTACTGCTAAGATGGGTTTGATGTGGGGATTGGTGTTGGTATAGGGAGTTCATTGTGTTATAGTTGCAGTGTCCTGTATTTAGTTATTCTGAAAGTGTAAATGTTTCCTTGTTTATATTTTGGTAGCAGGTGCTGATGGATTATTATTATATTGATAGGAGGAAAGTTTATTTTGGGCATTAATAGATACATTGGACATTAAAATGGAAGTTAGGCTTGATGGTGAAATTGGTCTTGTGTGGTTTTGCATGGCATGGGATTTTTAGTGTTTGGTGCATTTGGCAGGTAATGACTTAGGGACTTTAGGCTGGGATGACAGCTTAGATGGGATGGTGTACACAGAATGATGCTTGACTTAAGGGCTTTTAATGAGTGGTTAGGTTGTTGGAACTGGTAGGACAGAGGGGGAAGAGCCTGGTCAGGCTGGTGGGTAGAGAAGAGGACAGGCTTGCGCTCTTCTGTTCCCCCTCTGGCTGTGAAGGTTCATTTCAATGAGTTGGGAAAGTGAGTATTTGTACACTACTTGATAATCAAATATGTGAGTGGAGGTAAGGACTCTGCTTACTCGCTTGGATGTATTATACAATAAATGGCAAATGAAGGGAGTAGTGGGATGCTGCTTCATAAGTAAAGTAAGTGAATGAAAGTATGGACGCTGCATACTGGGTCAGGATGAGTAAGGTCATGCTGTCCTGGTTAACATTACATGGATGTTTATGCTGTGATTAAATCAACTATACTGTGTTTCATTTGTAATTAATATTGGTTAACAAAGTTATGTTTATGGAACATTAATAAAGGTCATCAAATGTCATTTGGTGTGATCTGTTTATTGAAGGGGACCGGGACAAAAAATTTTGAAAGGGGCATTTTTTGAATGCAAAAAAAGATCCACAAATTTTTTTATCATGAGGCTCTAAGCACTTAAGTTCAGAAGGATATATTTCCATAAGAGCATGATGATTAATTAAGGTGAAAGACAAAAATATAATAAATGAAAAAGAGATCGAACCATGAAATTGAAAACTGAAATAAACAAGCTAGACAGACAAAGTAAGCATAGTTTGAGAGAAGATCAAGAAAAACTTGAAGAAATTTGGACGAAGATATCGATCATAATAGGAAAGTATTTTGTAGATACATACGATCTGGTAGGAGTAAAGACATATAAATTGATAAACTGTTTGTAGATTCTAAAATTTCTTATCAGACACAACAGATTATAAATATATTTACAAAATCTTATACAAAGCAGTTTGGTTCTGCAAAGGGGATGATAAATTGCCCTAGTGACATCCAGATAACCTCAGATACTGAAATCAAAGGATATTATATTGAAAAAGAATATACAAACTGGAAACAAACAAAGTATAGGGATGAGGTGAAATTAGCAATGATGACCTGAAAACACTTTGGCATGAACTTGCAGTACCACTATATTATTTACTTGGTCATATAAATATGGAGGAGATTTCTCAAGATTGGAGACATGTATTGTTAATCCTGTATTTAAGGGAAAGGGGAATAGACCAAACCCAGAATCGTACAGACCCATACGTTTACTTTCATGTTGTAGAAAAAAAATGGAAAATGTTATATTGAATAAAATATTCTGAGAACTGGGAAGTATGGGACTTGAAACCATATATCAGTATGCCTATTCTCTGTCTCATATCACCTACTTAGAGGTGATCTCTGCTTGACTTACAAAGTCATGTCTGACCCAGCTCTGTTAGAAATGCTACATCTAAAGAAATCCAAGTCCTTCCACTCCACATGCTCCAGAGACCTCAACCTCATTACCACAATCAACAGAACATGCTGGAGGGACAGGTTCATAACCCAGAGACTGCACGTGCTATGGAATAGACTTCCCATACATGTCAAGCAGAGCACCTCACTGGCCCTCTTCAAGAGAAATCTTGATGAGTGGGTGGGAAATAGAAAATTCACCCCCTGAGATCACTCCAGTGGCTCTACTCGACAGAGGCACTAGGAACTAAGGTTGAGTTGCATGATGCCAGGGTAATCTTATGGACTAGGCTTGTAAAGCTTCCAGGGCCATTAGCCTAGTACTCACCTATGAACCTATGAACCTATATGTTGATAAAAGATTTATTACTAGCTGTACAATTATGTTCTATAACAATATGAAGGCAATGAACATCAAATCGCATTATGCTTGAAAGGAGCAAAAACAGGATGTGAGAAAGGTCTTAACAATATGAAAAAATTGATGTGATGCAATTTATATAGATTTAACTTAAGCATTTGCTAGAATCATACACAAACACTAACCAATAAATTAGACCAAGTATGTACCGATGTACCCTTAATAAGATGGATAGTTGCATGGCTTACAACTAGGATAGGGCAAGTATTATACAGCAATTAGACAGGTGAAATTTGAGCTTACAGTCAAGATGTCCCACAGGGCTCTATCTTAGGCCCATATTTGTTTAGATTGCATCTTTCAAATTTATCTTTTCTATCTGAGGTGTTCTACTGTCTTTATGCAAGTGACTTGAAAATGGATAAACTGATTACACGTGTTATGGATAGGGCATAGTTGCAAAAGAACTTGACTAAATTGACCTTTTGGACATAGGAGAATAATATGCTGATAAATACTTCAAAAACAAAGCATATGAAATTTGAGAGACATGCATTGGAAGGTGAATATTTATTACAGCCACAGTGACTGAACTGTAGATTCACTTAAGGACCTGGTTATATGTGTAGAGCCAGCTTTGAGTTTTTCTAATCATATCAACCAACTGCTTAATGATAGTTATGGAACTATGGGTTGTATAAAAAGATTTATAATTTCTATGAAATCAGAAATGATGAAGTAATTTGTTTATTGGTTATGTCAGACCAAACATGTATGGCAAAACAATATGGAAACAATATAATAAAACAACCATGAGTAAACGGGAAAAAGTACAGAGGAACTATACCAAGGTCTTCCATGGATGTGAAGATTTAAGTTAGTCTGAAAGACTAAAATATTTATTTATTAAACATTTGTTTACTGGGAAAGCTTGACTGAGATAAAGCCTATTTTCACCGGAGGCCTGGGGCGAAATGCTCCAGATGCATGTTTTTGGAATATCTGCATGTCCAGTGTGCCTCATATAGATATTTAAGAAGAAACCTTAATCAGGACAGGGCATTAAGAGACAACTACCTCTGGGAATGTTTGAGGTTATCAAAAAGCAGTAGAGAATTATCAGACAGCCTATATAGAAGGTTTTAGAGGAATGAGAAGTTTACTGATTTGTTCTCTGACAGAGTAGCTGATGCACTAAAGCATGCACCAGTTTAAATAGTTTTAAGAGCAGCCTTGACTTATTATGGGAACAACTGTTTTGGCATATTAGCAGGCCAGAAGGGCATTAATGCCCGTGCCTGAAATATTTGCATGTATCTATGTGTGTAACTCTATGCCTATTTTAAGTATTATTTCTTATCTCGATCATCTGGTCTTTGACTGATATGTTACTAAATTTTATTCTTGCAACATGCGATCTTTCATGTTCTTTCCTTTTTATATACAGTAACAGAAAGTTCCTACCTCAGTCCAGTACCCCAGCTTACAAATTTAAGTTGTCCCAGAAACCCTAGTTATTATTTCTCAATAATTTTACTAAGACTAGTTTAACATGTTTAAACTCCATCCTATTCAGAAATCCCTTACATACATTGACTCTGGTTAGCAAATGGAGCAATCACGAGTTTTCCCTGTCACAATTTCTCTTCCCTCACATAATATAACACCATTTAAAATTTTCACTGGAGGTTGAAAAGGTCAAGTGTCTATCTCATGTTGACTTACTAGTATCCCCAGTGCTGTTTACTATATGACATCATCTGAGGGGAGCTACTCCCCTTATAGCATATAAATTAATTAGGTAATGTTTGGTTAAACTTTGCAGACTGAAGATTTGGCATGCAGAAGTCTGGCCATTGAGAAGCTAGGAATGAAAACAGGGAATGTCTTTAGTAATGGATTTCATGCTTAGTAAATAACCTAACAAAGTATGCTAATATAAATGTTATATGAGTTGAGGGCAAGGTTTCTGATGCTGGTTTTGAAAGTGCACTGCCTGTAAACTTAATTTCAGTCTTTCAGCTTTCTTTGGGAAAATTACCAATTATGTTGTTCATTACTTTGGGTTTCAAATTTCAATAGAGAAACCTAGTACCTAGTGTTTCTGTCCTGTCCAATAAGTAAATGTAAAAGTCCCCTAAGCAGCATTGTACAACACGGACAAGTATATATTGAGCTTAACATTCAGTTGGACTAATTGAGTAAACTACTTTATTTGATAGCTGTGGCAACCCCTAACCGGGATAAGCCGAAAGACACAACAACTTTATTTGATACAGGTTGATTGCATTTGCAAAAAGACAAAAGTTGTGCAAGTAAGTAAATGTTTTAATTTATGACCCTATGCATGCAAAGTAGTTTGATTAATATTGAAAGGATTTGATGGTAGAAAGACATGTTACTGTTGTTTATCAAACAGCATACCTGAAAAGCTGGTGGCACTATTGCTGTTTTTGCATAGTAGTGTTATCATACATTCTAAGTTACTTTGGGGAACAGAAATGTTGCATGGTATGGTTAGTCCAGAACTAATATGGGAACAGTGAGAAGCAAAACTGATTTCTGATGCATCTCCAATGGTACTCGTAGTTTATGATTCTTTGCTACTATTTTACCTGCACTAAAACTGTTTCCCGATTAAGTGCATCCGTTTGGCACACAAGCTCTACTGTCTATCCTGTAGTGCATTTCATATGGGCAGTATGAAGACTGATAGGATTTTTAATATTTTTGTTTTTCATATATTGCTTTATCATATTTTCTTAGCAAATTGGAGCTACTTCACAGAGGATGCATGAAATAGTTGTCTGATGATCACAATGGATATTAAAGCAAATGTGTTACGGGGGGAGGGCTTGTCCTCCACCTGCTATACAGAGAAATGCAGCACACACATACCAAGTATTACTTGAAATCTCCTCTGACCTTGCCTTACATGGAGATGAGGTGAATACTTGTTTTTTTTGTTTTGTTTTGTTTTTTTCCACAATAAAAAAATAAGTAAATAAATATTTATGATTTCACTTATTTGCTGATTTAAAAACAGAGAAAGCTGCATTTCTCAGAAAGTGGGATTGAAATTCTCTGATAATGAACATTTGTGTTTTATAAAAAGGAATAGCTCCCGTATTAACATTATCACATTATACTGTCACCTGTTTCTTTTCAGCATGACGATATATTGCGCCATCATGGGAATATGTTATTATTTGTTCTAACACACATTTAAACTACTGACTCTGGTGAATCGGAGCATTTGCCAGATAATTTAAATATTCTTTTTTAAAGTCTGACGCACATTCATAAACGGGCAGTGTTCAGTTCAGACTGCATATAATATTGACCTTACCATTCAGTGCACTGTCTTAGATGGATAAACAGTATAGCTGCATGATTAATGAATCTGCCTCTCAGTATTTTGAGGGGAAACAATATGCTTTCATTTTATTGCATTTTAAATCAGTTTTTTTGTTAGCAGGTCTGCCCTGAATGGTATTCTGCATATAAAGATAGACAAGATTAACTAGGTCTTTATAAGTAAATGAACCCTAAGCACAAATGGACACATCAAAAAGTAATAAAGGAATTCCTTTAGCAGCTGGTAGTGAGGCACAAACATCTGTTCTAAATTAACAGAGGTCAGTGAAGTAAATGAAAAGTATCCTGAAATATTAGATTTTAACAGGCAACAATGAATGAAGATGAAAGTAATAACCTCACACATTTTGCACTAGAGAAATAATTGAAAACACATTTTATTCTGTAATTACAAACATAATAGGCACATCTTTTTTTTTTTATTTTAGATGTTGTCACATAAAATTATGTAAAGAAAAAAGTACCTGTTAATATGTAATGTTGTCTCCTTTTCAACTCTGCTTAACGTTATCTTTTTAAAGATCTTTTCATTAAACATAGTTTACTGTTACTAAAAATCTTATAGGCTTGGAATTTAAATGATGTATTTGTGGTAAAGATGTTAACTATTGTCTTTAATTATTTCAAATACAAGCATCCAATGCAGTGGCAGTGAGAACAGCACTGAATACAGGCATCCTTCTTCTTCTTCTTTTCCTGGTTAGGGGTCGTCACAGTGGATCACCTTGTCCGCTTATGATTGGCAGTGGAGTTTTACGGTGTCAAGTTGCCAGCCCGGCGCCCAACCTTCCACAGAAGGCACACACATGCACACACTCACACCTAGGACCAATTTAGAGTGTCCAATCCACCTGCAGCATGCCTTTGGGATGTGGGAGGAAACCGGAGCACCCAGAGGAAACCCATGCCGCCACATGGAGGACATGCAGACTCCGCACAGAAGGCACCCCAGCCGACGATCGAACCGGAGAACCTCTTGCTGTGAGGTGGCAACGCTAACCACTGCACCACCGTGGCTGCCCATTGAATACAGGCATCCTGCTGGGCTTAAACCCCAGATGAGGGTCAGTGTTTTCTTTTCTTGTACAGATGTTACTCAGACTTTATCAGTATCCATAGTATGTGTATATGTCTGTCATGAAAAAAAGCAAAGAAGCAGAATAGCAAACCAGCTGACTCCGAAAAAAAAAAAAAAACTTGTTAAAGATTTATTATTCAAGCTATTATTTTCTGTAGCAGTCTTTATAGATAATACAGTACACATGGACAATTGCATTCATTCAATAAATTAATTGTTTAGGAAATATTTTATTTTGATATGAGCAAAAAAAAACACAAATAACCTGTATGACTAGAAATATATATGTTCCATTGCAGAGATGTGTCTGGCAAAATTAAAGATATAATATAAGGGTACCTTACATAACCTGGGAGTTGTAAAGGAAAGATTATTAGCATTGCTCACATATAATATTAATTTAGTAGTGCTAAATAAGTCTAGTGAGAAAGTAGTCGCAATAATAAGCCTTTGAAATCTCACGGACATTAAAAAGTGATGCATTGTAGCACACAGTACAACTAGTATAACTGACAGCACTAAACAAGTTTTCAAGGTTGTAGTCTAGCATCTTAAGAATGGTATTGTTTGTGTTTTGTTTACCTGCTTATTTTATTAATTTCAGTGCTGTTGTTTGTTACCAGCTAGCACCCTAACTGAAAAGCAAAACATTGCAATATATTTAAACAAAATCAGATTTAGTCCCTAGTAAAGTTTCACACTGAACTAATTTGAAACACTGTGATACCCTTCTTGAAAGAGCAACCAAACTGGCAGTGTTTTATCCTTCTTCCACCAATAGCTCATTCAACCTGTATCTGAATGCCTGAATAAATTCTTTGTAACAGTATCAGAAGTGCTAACTAGTCTGCTATCCTAATAAAACTCCATGTTTTACTGCAAAGTTGCTTGATTATTATTTCAACCTGAATCTTTTAATTTCCTCCCAGTGTTACTCCATTCTTGATAAGTCATCACCCACGTTATTCCTCTGCCATTAATTTCTGCCACATTATGGTCATCATAAAAGGGATAGATATAAGCTCTTCAGCAGTTCTAAATCTCTGTCATTATGGTGCTTCCTGCCCCTTAATCAAGGATTGTGAGCTATACAATAACCCAATCACTAATGCCAGAGAGATTTCTCACCATCACTCACAACCCCATTCTCATTAGGATGGTAAATGCCATATCAAGAATATTCCTTACTGGCTTCATACCCAGTTGAAAATTATATGCTCGATTTTAAACAAAACAAAGCATAATGCTGCAGGGGAGTCAATGCACAGATGGATAAGAAATCCCTTGGCACAAAATGAGTACCACTATCTGATTGTCAGACTAGAACTAAATCTTTTGGTTCCAACAACTGGACAAGGTATTCCTTCTCCAAGTCTATTTGAAGGGTAAAATGAACCATTTGCAACTAATATAATCTCCTATTCCTATTTTCCATGTTTCGTTTACATATAAATTTAAATCATGAAAAGACTGACAGTCTTCATGATAAAAGCAACCCCCATTTAAGACTAACAGGAAGTGAAACTATATCTCCATATCCTGCTTTTGACCCATGCTTGCACTTTGACCCTATGGTGGTTCAGTGTTGTCCATTTTCATAATGTAGCCAGGTGTCTTGTAAATGTTCTACCCAGGGCAACTACCCTGCAAGGAGAATTAAGCAGATTGTGTCTTTCAAGAACCCCTGCTTATTTGCAAGGAGCCTAAATGACCTATTAGATATATCAACTTCCAGCACCATCAATGTAGTGCCATTGCTGATTCCCCAATTAATCTTCTGCCAATAGAATTTCTAGCCACTTGCAGAGGTGCTGCAGTGCCTTCATCCCTTTCTCTGCTTGCTGTATATCATCACTAGTTATAAAAACAATAATATCAATAATGCATCAGATACCTCTCCAGGTCTCCTGAATGCCAAATCCACTCTAGTGCCATGCTAAACCTCTCAAAGGTAATACACACCACTGACCAACCCATGACATGGTTTTATCATGGTAATACATATGACAAAGTTGGATTCCCAAAAGATGATGGTGGTCAGTGTTATTATCAAATAATTTAAATTCTGACTCAGTGTCTAGCTTTGCAGTGCATTTATTTACTCTAAGACATCAAGAAAGGCATAATGCTCTTTATCTGTATCCAGATACTCCTTTTGAAAGGATTACTCAATGGCAATTTTCCTGATGTTGCATTTACTAATATTAAAGGTAAGGTCATTACTACTGCAGAATGGGTGTATTTCGCAGACAGACTCAGAGAACACTGAAATATATTATATGTTATTATGCTAACTAGTTTCTAATCATAAGCATTTCTGGTTATCCACAGACTGTTTCTCACTTTTATGTCTGAAAAGAAATGTCTCAACAAGTGACCCCAATGCAGAGCCCTGTATACTCATTGGAATGAGCAACTAACACCCACTTAAAGTATTGTATTCTTTGGATTAGTAAGTGTTTTATCTGTTCTATCATATATGGAATGACTTTTAATGTTTTTCACTTGTCACTTATTACCTTACTGTTAAATGCCTTAGTAAGGTCAAAATAGGCATTGTGCATTATCAGTTCTTCACGAAATACAGCTACTCCCTCTTCAAAGATAGTCATAAGATTCGAAAGTATAAGTTCTGTACTTAAAAGCAAAAAATAAATAAATAAATAAATAAAAACATGCTATTTATTATTTAAAAGAATGATATTTCCTGTGACATATGGTGAAAAAATTTTGAGGTTGCAATATTTTACACAAAATACTGGTCAAATAGCTTGTGTCTGAATAAATTCCCTTGGTAAACTGGTACAATTACAAGTTGTAGCAACAGGCCATGGATGACTCCACATGATAACATTTTATTTAACATGAGTGGTTGGAGTTTATTTATTTACTTATTTATGTATATGTTAACTGCGGTAGAGCACTACTCCATAAGGAGTATTTTCAGGAAAGATTCGGTTAGATAGACACAAAAACAACTAATCTTTTAATTCACCTTTGTACAATAAATATTGAATTCTGCCATATATTGTGATATCATGATAAACATCAATTACAAAGATACAGTTAGTAAAATTGAAAGCATGATAACAGTTCTATATGTACCCTTTGCTTTCTTTCATCCTGTATCACAAACTATCTTCTACATTCTCTTGATACTATATCTCTTAGGTCTACTTGGTTTGCAAAAACTGTTCAGAACTATTGACTGTCTTCCTACATAAACCCTCAAAGCACATGTACTCACAGTTGTACAGTTATAGCAACATGCACTAAAATAGGTCCTTAGGTTCATAGGTGTTTACTAGGCTAATGACCACAAGGGCTTTTTTAAGCCTAGCCACGCATTCCAAATCTCTAACAAGTCCTGGTACTCTTGGTAAGTGTATGCAGGGGCTTAGGAGATGAAACATTTACAAGCAAGGGCCTGGGAGATGAACCATTTGCTGGATGCCTGTGCCCATTAAAGACACAGGTGCCAAATCAGGATGAATTTCCTGTTCCCCATCCAACTGTCCAAGTTACACTTAAATTGGGTTAGAGAGGAACTCTACTTTACATGGATGGGGAGCCTGTTCCAGAGACAAGGTAGTCACTGGGATACATACCTGTCTCTCTAGCAGGTCCTATTTATATCCCAGGCAAGGTTTAAAACTTTTGAATTGGTAATTCTGGTGTTGTTTGTTTTGCAGATATGTAGGAGGTCTATCAGAGGGGGCTCTGACAATGCCTTGTATCCCAGGCATAGATCTACCCTCAACAGCTTGTTGGAGACAGAATGCAGGGAGAGGGCCTTGTGGTGGCCTGCATAGGACATGTTAATTACATCCTGTATTCTTTCAGTGAGAAACCTCAGTGGATGTTCCAGTTGTTGCAAATGCTTGGTTAGGTACATAAAAAAAGGGGCATTGTACTCAATTACAGATTTGATGAATGCTGAATACAGTGAAATAATGACTTCCTCAGACCTAGATGCTATACCTTTGTATATATGTTGCACAACATAGAATGATGTTCTCACTTCTCTAGACACATGATGGTCAAAGGCTAGATAACTGTCTATGTGTGCCTCCAAGTCGCTCACTACTGGGTCAACTCTTAGGGGTGTGTAGTGAATATGATAGTTACCAGGAGTGGATGACTTCCAAAAGGATACTATTATGCATTTCTTGGCATTTAGCTTTAGTCCATGGCTGTGACATCAGCCCTTCCTGGAGAACATTTGTGGCAGTGTGCAATTCAATGACAGCTCCTAATTTACAATAATCTGCAGATTTAGTCACTCTGAGGCCATTCACATTGGCCTTGACTTCAGAGAAATATATTCCAGAAAGGAGTGGCCCAAGGACTGATCACTGAGGGGATGTGCTTGTAAATGGCCTCTTTATAGAGGTGGACTCCCCAGTTCTAACTTTCTTGGTCCTCCCTGTGAGCTAGCTGGCTATCCACCAGGTGACATTCACTTAAGGAAATAAAAACTTTTCTTGAGACCATGAGACCAAGCCTCCTAAACACTGTTTTTTTTTTTGTTTGTTTTGTTTTTTTTGTTCTCACACTTGTACTTATTCATTAATTCTGTCTGTCTGTTTTTCTGGAAGGCTGTATTCTTAGTGGAAATGTGAAACAGCACATTTTGAGTCACAGTACATCACTTTCTTATGGAGTGTGCAGCAATATTCAAGCAACTTCTAATTCAACAGCAACTCCTGTACAAGTTTCATATGAGTAATCACATACTGAGTGATTGACTAGTTAATGTATCTCTTATCTTATTTTAATATTTTTCTCAAAAATGTTTGCAAGTACATTCACCACATTCTGCTTTTGGGTATTCACTTTATTGTGCATTTATTTATTTATTTATGTATGTATGTATGTATGTATGTATGTATGCATTTGTACCTTCATTGAATCAGAACTAAAACAATGATAAAGACACACGTATTAATATAAAGGAAAAAAATATACTAACATTTTTTCATGCAGTATACACATTTCCTTTAGAACAATAATTCACTCAGACATTATATAAATCACTCAATTCCTTTTTTTCTTTAAACCTTACTTCTCCTCTTGAATATTATTCTGCATATATTTTTCCCTACAAGATCCAGTGACTTGTACGCAATCTGTGTTTTCTCTTATCTATGGATCCCATCTTCACTCCTTTACAATATTCAGTACTTCAGTTACAGCTGGTTTAGATTTTGATTTCCATTTTATAGCAGTTGCTTTTCTGCAACCATTAGCATTACAGTTAATAAGGTTTTACTGTCTCTTGACAATTCAGAGGCCAACTTTCAGCCCCAAATAATCATTTCCTTAGTTACCAGGATTTGCCCCCCCCCCAACATTTCTAACAAAACACTCAGTAGGGATTTTTTTAAATCTGCCTACTCTTTCCATTACCAAAGCATGTCCCTAATTATCCCTCTCTTTCCAATAAAACCTCCACCATTTGCTATTTACCTAAGGAATATTTCTTTCTGAAATCTGCTTGGGGTATAGCTTCATACCTTCATAGGTTCTTATGTAAGTACTAGGCTAGCTGCCCTTGGGGGCCATTTTAATCCTAGCCACTTTCCCTTTTTCTGCTTGAAATAACCTGTCTCACCTGGTTACAGATTGGCTTTATTTATTCCATGTTTGATAATTATGTATTACTCATAATGAAAATAACTAGGACCATTCCATAGAAAATATGTGGGGACCCATGCATGGGATAAAACATTTATGATCTGCCTCTGTCCAGTAGTAGTACAGGAGGCAGATATGGAGTACATATTCTGTTTCCCATCCATGGATATAGCTTGAACTTGAATATAGACTGGGATGAAATTTGTTTTATGTGAATGAGGAGTTTGTTCCACAGCAGCTGCATCCTTTGTGAGATATACCTGTACTTCCAAACCATTCTGGTGATGTTGCAAAAGAGAATATAAAGAAATATCTATGCAAACACTACCAAGCAAAAATATTAAACCTTCTGTACTGTATACCTGGGAGCAATACAGATGTCTTTCCATTGTTCTGTGATAAATCGATTCATTGTTTGTTGATAACATGTCCCATTCTGTCTTCATATTCAGATTTTTGATGCAGTTGAATTATACCATCTTATATCTGTCATTCTGTAGGATTAAGTAAGATGCATAGCTAAGTTTTTTTGAGAGGGGTGGGGAGGTTCTAACAAATTTTTAATTCTAAGTAGTACCTTTCTTCTTTTTGTAGAATGTTATTTACAAAATACTGTGTCTAGGGAGTAAGGCTTATACATAATACACCTCTGCTCCAAAGCCTTTTATAATTCAAAAAACATTGTATACAGCAGGGCAAAACCTTGCACGCAGTCTTACCTCAGTGTGTACACCCATTATGCCATTTATACCATACATGCAAAAATCACTTATTCTCTATGAGTGTACATGATTCAGAAACAGTAGGCAATCAGCATACAGGCTGGTCCAGTGGGATATCATGTACATTTCTAGCTATATACAAACAGATAGCATAATACTTATGGCTGCAATAGTTTGTCACTCAGAAAATAGCTATCAGCAGCATATAAGAGCTAAATTTAAAAAGAAAATATAAAATATCTTCACTGTATGGTAAGGGAGACCCGCCATACAGTGTAGTCCCCATTGGTGCAGGCAAAGCTGCTAATACAAGCATACATATCATATCCCTAACACACACAACCGCACACGCAGAGTGCACTAGCAACTAGTGATTTCAAAGTATCTGGAGCTGCAGGAAGAAAACTAATTGGCACATGTAATTGGAATAGGGTAGGACTTTATTATGGCAGGTCAGTTATCACTGACTGGTAATCAGACAATAGATCATGACAGTCACTTTCTTCCCCAGACTGCTGTGGTATCCACTCATTCTAGTAAAGTTTATGACTACATACATTGCAGATGCATGACTGTAATCATCAATATCAGAGATGGGGGAAATAAAACCCTTGAGAGTAAACTCTACATCCCCCTTTGTCATACATTTTAGCCTTTTCATCCATCCTTCTATCATACCATAACTAACACAGACTGCACTGTAATAAGTGTGGAAGAAATATAACACAATTAAGCTGCGATCCTGGCTGGTTGTTGATAAACCTCCAGAAATCATTAGGTTCTATATGCTCTGAGATGCATTTTAGAGCTTTTTTCCCTAACCTTTTGATTCGAGAATGGCCTGAACAAAAATCCTTTTCTTTCTAGCAAAAAATAAGTTCTGTTCAAATATTAAGGTTCAATGCTGACAGAACAATAATTCCCAGTAAACTAAGAAGGAAATACTTGCAGCAATATATATATATATATATATATATATATATATATATATATATATATATATATATATATATATAAAATTCCTGTCTGGAAGTAGTTCCTGTTTCTCTATGCCCCCATAAAAAGATGTTACATTCTGTGTACCCCTCTGGTGGTAGATTGGAATGAAAGTAAAATCACAAATGGCTGTAGGAGTACATCACAGTTGAGAGTCCTGTAGGAGGATAGTAGATCACTTCTGAAATGTATGAAGAGACAGAGTACAGATAAAATCCAAACAGAAAGAATTACTTAAAAAAAAACAGTGAGCCAAACACTAAAAGATGGCAATGCTATTCACTGAATCATTGTTTCAGTCTTTATTTCTGTTATACACATCCTGCCCAGACTGCTGCAGACAGACACCTATTTTGTACAATGCTGATATCTGACTGTGATATAAAGTAAAATAAATTATGGTCATCTTACTACACTTAGGTACACTGTAACCCCCCCCCCCCCCCCCACACACACACACACATTCACACACATACATACAAACACACTCTTACATGTGACTGCAGTCATTTTCTTTCATAGGCAACACCCATACCCATCAATTACAAAAATGTTATTGACCGTGCATACCTCAGATGTCTGATTGTGTACAAATATTCAAACTGGCTTTGCACAATGCAAATTAGTTCTGCAAAGTCATAATAATGATTGCTTAACATGATCAAATTTCTAAAGTGTTAGTCACTTAAATTCAAGAGTAACCACTGAACCCTTCAATTAATGCCAAATTTGTTGATTGTCCTCACATAAGATGTGTGATTGTGGCAGATCATGATGTTTTTAGTAGGATCTACTTCACATGACTGAAAACTCAAAATACTGAATTCATTTGACTGAGACCACAATACCCTAATTTTCAAAATACTGAAAACTCATTTGACTGAGTCTCATTATACTGAAAACTTACAATTCTGAATTTCAAAATACTCAGTTTTAAGCCATAGACATGTACACTTACAGCACCAATGACTAACTCTTTCCAAAACTTAAAAAATACTTACTTACCCTTTCAACAGAAATGGGATAATGTAAAACTAAACTAGGTGGAGGCTATGCCCACCACACACCCCAATGTGGGGGCCGCACCCCCCATCATCCTTAACTATATATACTAACTCCAAGATCACACTGTAGTGAGAAAAGGGCATGTACCTTTTACTTATCTTACAGTACTGTACACACTGCCACTACTGCCAGGAGTGCACGAAACATCTGCCATATTACTTTAGATACTTCCCATAAAAATGTAGAAAGACATATCCACATTTAGAAACACTATAACACTACTTTCTACTCTACTATTGGTATTCTAACAGTCGGCACTTTAAGTTGCAATAATATTTTTTTATCATAAACAAGTCACAAGTGAGGGAAACATACATAACTTCTATGGCTTAAAATTCAGTATTTTGAAATTCAGCTTTGTAAGTTTTCAATATAATGATACTCAGTCAAATGAGTTTTCAGTATTTTGAAAATTAGGTATTGTGGTCTAAGTGAAATTAATTCAGTATTTTGAGTTTTCAGTCATGTGAAGTAGACCCCTATAGTAATATATTTTAAAGTTATTTCATCTATCCATAGTAAAGTTTTCCAATTTGTTTCACATAATTACACATTAGTCCTGCAAAACAATACTAGTGTCTATTTAACAAGAAAATGACACTGGTACCTGGGCCAGTCACTGCCATGTTAAGACAGATCCAATAAAAAGTGATTATAACCACTTTGTTGACTGCAAGCAGCTCATCTGCTTGAAAGTGATAGAAAATGGACGCAGAAAAATATTTCAACTTTCTTTTTCAAAAATAATTGCTAAAATAAAGTAGTCCAAATCACCTGCAAATGCAAAATAACGACAGTTTAACCTGTGGAAATGACAACAGTGCCAGCCTCTTTTATTCACACACAGCTCCCATACACAGCAATTATGCACTACTAATGACTGTGCAAACCTCAGATGTCTGACTGAGAAAAAACTAATGACCACAATTTATTTCAACTCTGTCTCAAACAAATAGCCACAATAATGTATTGCTTCATAAAATGCACATTAGTCTTATAAGGCTAGAATAATGGTTGTTTAATGTAAATAAACAGCAGCATTTCTCACTTCCATCCTTAAATGAAGTTTGGAAAAGACCATTTTATCCTGGGACATCTTCAAGTGGGGCTGGATACATAGATTAGCAGGAATTAAGAAAATAAGGGGAGGATATGGTTAAATGGGATGGAGGGATATTTAGGAGGAAATTATGTAAGGGTAGGGAGAGGCTTATAGGTTTTATCAAGTGTACCTGAGGTAGGAGTCACATTTTTGGCATGAACTTGCTATCGGCTGTGTCCCCACTGAAAAGAGGGTGGGGATTAGGTTTCTGAGTCAATGCAAGCAGTCTTTCTGGCCTTCTGGCTACATTTTTGCAGGCTAAGTAAGAAGTAATCCATGTATGGGCCGCTCTTTGCCCATGTGCGGTGTAGCAGTAATGGCTGTGCGGAGCAGGGTAGTGCAGGGCATACCTCAATCATCCGAAATGGTGGTAACAGTTTTAGATTTGTCCTGCTTAACCTCTAAAAAAAAAAAAAAAAAAAGAGATGGTGACTGGTGGAAATCTCCTTCCTCCACATAAAGAGCCTTTGGTTTCTCTGGCACAATATAACCTTTGTTTTAAGTGGTTTGCCTCAATCTTTCTTGTGAATGGTTACATTCTCAGGTGTCAACAGTAAATATGAGGTAGAAAGTCTTTCTTTTAACCTACCATCCATTAATAACTGATCAGGGGACATAACACCTTAGAATGCAGTAAGTGTTTATTCTAGATGTGAAGAGTTTTTAAGCTCTAGAGATGTGAACAGTGTTTAAGCCAGCTTGTTAGTTTCTTCTATATATAGGAGTTCAATGAACTTTCTCCCAGGAGACTGTTGCAGTTTTGGAACTTGACTATTTTAGTTTATGGTGAAGTATTTTCACTGCCTTAGAAGGGAAAAAGAAGTGGCGGTACTGACTTCCACAGAATATCCAGGCTTGGTATTGGTGGAGGTTTCGGCAGACAGTGGGGTGGAGAGATTAGGAGGGGTATTTTCATGGGCTTTGCACTCCTGGGGTGATGGTGTGGTCTGTAGCTTACTGTTAGCACTGCACATGGGCAGTGTGGGGCTAACAGTCAGTGCTGTGTGCTTTCGTCTCCCATAAGCACGCACACACACACACACACACACAAAAAAAAAACACAACATTAAGCTTAGGAGGGCTCATGTTCTGCCACTGGGGCAGGCTGGTAGGGTCTCCACTGTATTATAACATCCATGGGAGGGGAATACATTTACAGGGTCTGTAGTAGCACGGCTGGGTAGTCGGCAGAGTTTAGGAGATGATGTGAGCCTTAGGAATATGGTCACTCAGTTATTTGTGGTATTTGTGTGTGGTTGCTGTAAGGGATTGGTGAGGTTGTGGTTCATGGCTTTTGGGTTATGGCAGTTCTTTTAATTGCCCCTTTTTGTTGAAGGATTCTTGAGTGGTATGTGGAGTGATGGCTGACGCGTTTATTTTATACCATGGTAGGTTCTTCATGTCAGGCATGCCACAAGTCCATGGTTCTATTTATTAAAATTGTGGTCTGCTGTAAGGGTTAATGGCTGCTTCACAGATGCATGCTGCAGGGTTTGATTCTGACTTTTCCTTTTGAGAGGGTGGTTTTGTGCATAATTGGGGGAAAATAAACTTCACAAAAGACCTTGAGCTCATACATGAGTACATTAAATAGATACTCATACTCTGTAATAGCTGTCATGAACGGGCATGTTTCAATATGTGGGCAATTGTTTTCAGGGCTTTATGAGTTTTATGGGGCAGGAAACCACTGGAAGATTGTGCCTCTCTGCAAGGATCACAGACCGCTTGCTAGTGACTGGTGAACTGTTGTCGGGTTCGCTGTTTGTACTACTTTTCCTTATAGGTAGTATGCAAAATGTGTTGATATTTATGTGCCTTTGTTCCATCCTCTATGTCCAGCTTTTTGCAGAATTGTTGAAGGCTATTCCCCATTATATTTAGCATCAGAGATTTCATTGCTAATATGAAAGATGCATTTAGGTTTACATATTTTATTAGACTTGTTGAGTGGTCATTATACATGGTGGGGGAGGTACATGCTGAAAAGGGCATTGTACTCAAAAATGGGTCCTATAAGGGAAGAATACAAGGATGGGATAACCACCTTGGCTCGGGATGAGATACCCTTACTAATGAGGTGGGTCATGTAGAAGGCTTTCCGTACAACGGAGGCAATATGGTGGTCAAGTCAGTTTGCAATCGAACTGGGTATGCTGTAGCCATGTGCTGAGTGGGGCAGCCTGGCATTGAGTGAGTGTTCATTTGGGTTTTCTAAGTTTATAAAGAACAATATTTTAGATGTTGTCCCTATTTTGGGTTATTGTTCCAATTTTAGCTTTTAGTCATTCTCCTTGGTGAAATTGAGAAGGATGACTGGCATGTATTATACTTTTATTTTGTAGTAAGGTGACATTGCTGCTTCATGTTGACAGAAGGGACAGGTTTTAGGCCCTTCCTTGAACATTGTGGTTTTCTTCTCTGACAGATAACGGATTTCTTCTAAGAGATTCAGAGGTATTCTTCTAGCCTTTGTCTCCACATGGTAGGAATTTAGTTTTCCCTTTGCAGTTGCTCCAGTTTTCCTGGCTGTGTTCTGGCAGATCATTGGAAATTTTTCAAAGCTTGAAGGTACAGGGTAAGGACAAGCAAGTTTTCTATGTATGGCACAGGGAGGTAAGTGTGGCCTCATGTTTTGGGTATAGTATCATAAAATTGTGGCTGGGGAAGTCTTGGCAGGAGTGGGATGGACATTTTAGTGAAGACTGCATGTAGCAGGGTGCTGTCACATGCTACTTTGGGTTCTGGCGCATTTGTAGTTTTGAGATTTTAAGGGCAATGATTGTAGGTTGCCTCCCTTGGTGGGTGATATTTGGCCATGTTTATTGCTATGAGACTGAGCAGAGGAGAGCTAACAGGTTGTGTTTTCATGCATTTTATGGTGTGTGGGGTGCAAGTGGGTTTAAAGCCAGGAATTCTCAGTACTGGGAAAGGAGAGGGTAGGACGAGTCCTTGCTTGGTGGTCAGAGAGGAGTGCTTTTTGTTGGTGGGAGCAGGTGTTTGGGTTGCAGTGCACAGCAGGTAGTTCAGCTGCTGATCTCTTTTGAAGGGGGCCAGGGAAGTGAGTCATACCTTTTCACCTGCACAGATTTTACAGAATGTCAAGATCTGCATCATGGTTTTGGTCTATCTTCCATAAAGGGTGGCTCCTTAGCAAATCATGCCTGATTTACATCTGTGATGACATCTAGGGTTCCTGTATCTGACAGGGCATAAGGTAGCCAGTGTAAGGGGGGGTCATGGTGAGAAGGTGTTTGCTAACTATATACACAAGCGGTCAGGCCTGAGGTTCATCGTTGTTTCTCTTTTTTGTAAAGGCAAGGTGATTAATCTATTTTCTTTTGCAGATGCCAGAGGTGAGGAATTGAATGAGCTGCAGTTGGTGACCTGAAGAAAGAGGAGTCATTGTGATGTAGATTGTTTTAATGGAATTCATGGTCACTTGGGTGGTGCACAAGGAGGTCAGAGATGGGCGAGCAGTGGTCAGTGCCTGAATAAAGTGGTGTTGAAAGGTAGTGTATTTTATTGCATGGTTTTGACTGTTGGACTGGAGCACCATGGAGTGTAAAGGGAAGTATGTTTGGGGCAAGATGCTGTGGGGGGTTGTTTATAAGGATTTGGGGTTTACAGGTAAGGTAGAATTATAACACTCAATGGAGCATAGGAAGCTATGAGATTAATGGTGCAGCGTTTTGTAGGTTAGCCAAGATCGATAGATGTTTCCACATACTGGTCTTATTGTCCTTCAAGGGATGTGGGTAGAACTCTAGGGTGAGCTTAGTCACTCATCCAGTTTGTTTGGTAGTGGGATAAGGAGGTGTTTGTTGTTATTGTATATACAAGGTAGTGTTGTGTCAATGTCCTTTGGGGTAGATGGCTAGGGTTGGTCATGGGGATTGGCATTTTTTGTCACACTTTGTGGTTTTAATTTTCCCTGCTCCAATTATTGGGTAACAATTTTGTTGACAAATCTCATGGGATGGTTACAGTGATCATTTCATTTACAGAAGGGGCCTTTTGAGGATATGAAGTTGTTTTATTTCACATGGGTATCAGTCGTTTCATGAAGGTGGGTGCTAGGAAGAAACTCACTGGAGTTTCGCATTCAGTAGTGTGAGCATTTCATACAGTTGATGGAAGAGCTATGCCCTTGGTGGTGTATAATGTCACTAAATACTGATTTTACATGTGTGGAGTATTTACAGTTTTTTCTTAACATATCACATGGAGGTCACAGATGGGGATATGCTGAGCGGGCATTATTGGGTGATCTGAAGGAATTTGCACTTGACAGGTGAGGGAAAATGCTGAGGAACGTATCGGCTGATGGAGCATTAGGAAATGAGGTCATGGATTTCCAGCAGTGCAGCTGTATATGGGGTTTGTTTGTTCATTATTGTGTTTTCTTTCCCGCAGCCATAAGGTAATGTCTGTCTTTGGGGTTGGTTTTGTTATTTTATCCTGTGTGGGAAGCATCAGGATTAATTTCACACTGTCTTATTGGTAGTTGGGGTTTTTCTTTGAATGGGTCAGGTGGGCAGATTACCAAGGTTTCATAAGAAATTATGGTTACTGCTGAAGGAGATCTTAGATGAGCTGAGGCAGGTCAGATGATGGTTAGGACTATATGATTGTGGCAGGATTAAGGGGATTGTTATAGGAGAGTTTCTGGTAAAGGGGGTGTTATCTTGGTCGGGATTAATGGGTTGCATTGAATAAGTTGGATCAGGCTGGGGAGCTAGGTGGTGCATTGTGTACAGGAAGAATTAGCTTTGATTTACTGTGGTTTTACAAGAGGTATGGTTGGTTTATTTTACCACATTTTGGATGGTGAGGGCTAGTCACTGACCTGGTGTGTCTGGTGCCAGTGGGCATGTCAAGTTGGTGTACATTGTATTTGGTTAGTTTTGTTGGCTTCTTTTACTGTTTGTGGTGCAGTTGGGGTCGTACTGTTAAAGGCCTTGTATGGTGGTGTGAGCAGCTTGTCTACATGGGTATTGGTGTGAAGGCAAGATTACTATTAAAGGGGATTTGAATGTAATTTTATGTTGTTATTATTTCATTTTGAGGGTTAACGGGATGGAGAGTGTCTGTTAGGTAAGACTGGGTACATCGAATGATGTTTGGCTTTATGCTTTTAATGGGGTTTAGGTTGCGGGAAATTTAGTCGGTGAGAGGGGGAACAGGCTGGTCAGGCTGGTGGGTAGAGAAGAGGGGCAGGCTTGCCCTCTTCTGTTCCCCCTCTGATGTTGGATCAATCATACATTCAACATTTCAACCATCAATAAGTTGGTTAGAAAAGTGAGCGGTTGCTCTGTTGGATGAGTTAATAGGCAAGCAAAGCTGCTTATTTGGATGGTGGTGTAATTCAATAAATTGAAGGTGAGCGGGGTAATTATGCCTTGTTACTGCAAAGATAAGTGAGCAAGTGGGGATGCTGCTTATCGAGGGTGAGTGGTTATGCTGCCCTTATGGTTATTTTATCACCTGTGTCATGTTTTTGGTTGAAATTTATAATTATTGTTTAACAATCATGCTTTTGGAAGTTGAATAAAGGTCGTCAAATGTCATTTGGTGTTGTGTGTTTATTGAAGTGGACCAGGACAAACAAACCTTGTACCCATCATTTAAATCCAAGGCTGTTGACTATGCATATCTTAGATTTTTGTTTATGATAAAAATGGATAGAGTAATGCATTTCAGCAGTGCTTCTTACAAACATAAGTTGCAGTAAAGTATTCCATCTTGTGTCTCACAAATACACATTATTCATGCAAAGCCAGAATAATGAATAGATGTCAGCAGGGTCAGTCACGTTTGTAGGTTCATAGGTTGGTACTAGGGTATCGGCCCTAGGGCCTATACAAGCCTAGCCATAACAATTCCCTGGCTATTTCTTCCCACAGTATTTATTTCCCTGGAGCCCTGTCTAGCAGGGCAACTGACGTGATCCCCGGTGTGAATTTCCTATCTCCCATCCAGTCATCAAGGTTCCTTTTGAAGAGGGCCAAAGAGGCACTCTGCTTGACATGTATGGGCAGTCTATTCCAGAGTCCGGGGAGTCCCTGGGTCAGGAAACTATCCCTTCAGCATGTTTTGTTCATTGTGATGACAAGGTTTAGATCTCTGGAGTGTGTGTCTCTGAAGGATTGTGATTAATTTAAGTGTAGCATGTCCAACAGCTCTGGGTTTGACATGGCCTTGTATGTTAAGCAGAGATCGCCTCTGAGTTGACGATATGCGACAGAGTATAGGTGGAGTTTTTTTAGATGGTTAGCATAGGGCATCTGCTTTAGGCCTGTGATTTTTTTAGAGAGGTATTTCTGTGGCCTTTCCAGTTGTTGCAGATGTCTTGAGAGGTACATACCAAACGGGGAGTTAGATTCTATAATTGATCTAATGAGGGATGAGTACAGTGGGACAATGACCTTTTTTTCTGGATGAAAAGCCCTTAGTGATGAGGTGTTCCACATATATGACTGTTGTGGTGATGTGGTTATCGAAGGTGAGACCACTGTCCACCTGTGACCCTAAGTCTCTTATCACACTTTCGCTGTTTAGTGTACTGCAACCTATGTGGTAATTCATGGGTACATGTTTTTTTCCCAAAGGGCATAACTATACATTTCTTGGCATTGAGCTTGAGCCCATGGGTCTGGCACCAAGCATCTGTTTCTGTAAGGCGCTTTTATAGAATATCCACATCATTTGGGGATTCAGTAATGGCTCCCAGTTTGAAGTCATCTGCAAACTTTGTTAGCCAGAGTCCCTTAGTGTTGGCCTGTACTTCAGAGAAGTAGATGGCAAATATGAGGGGTCCCAGGACTGAACCCTGAGGTACTATACTTGTCACTTGTCTGGAGCTGGATTTGGAGTCAGATACTTTTGCAGTGTGGGTTTTGTCAGTAAGCCAGTTGGCAACCCATCGAGTGACGTAGGGATTAATGCCCAGCTTAGTAAGTTTATCTATGATTCCAGAGTGGGGGATGATGTTGAAGGCCTTGGCGAGGTCCAGATAGGCTGTGTGGACCACCTTACCCTTGTCCACGGCTCTGGAGACTGATTCATAGAAGTCAATCAGGCTCAGGAGACAAGCTCAGCCCTTCATGAACCCAAACTGGGTGGTATCCAGTGTATGAAGGTTGGCAATGTCTTTGTTTATAAGTTCCATGATAATATGTTCCATGGCCTTGCAGATCAGTCTCGTCAGACTGATAGGTTCATAGGTTCATAGGTAGGTACTAGGCTATCGGCCCAAGGGCCTATGTAAGCCTAGCCAACAAGGTTCCCTGGCTTACGCCACCCAAGCAAGTTATTTTCCTGTGCCACTGTCGAGCAGAGACACAGAAGTGATCCCCGGGGTGTATTTTCTATTTCCCATGCACTCATCAAGATTTTTCTTGAAGAGTGCTAATGAAGAACTTTGCTTGACATAGATGGGTAGCCTGTTCCAGAGTATGGGAAGTCTCTGGGACAGGAATCTATCCCTCCAGCATGTCCTGTTTATTGTGGTGACAAGGTTTAGATCCCTAGAGCGTGTAGCTCAGAGGGATTGGGATTTCTTTAGGTGTCCAACAGCTCTGGGTTTGACACAGTTTTATATGTTAGGCAGAGATCACCTTGGAGTAGGCGATATGCTAAGGAGTAAAGCTGGAGTTTTTTGAGATGGTCAGTGTAGGGCATTTGTTTGAGTCCAGTAATCCTCTTTGTGAGGTACTTCTGTGGCCTTTCAAGCTGCTGCAGATGTCTCGTAAGGTACATTCCAAAAGGGGCATTGTACTCTATAATGGGTCTAATGAGTGTCGAGTAGAGGGGAACAATGACCTCTTTTTTCCTGGATGAGAACCCTTTTATGAT
The DNA here is from genome assembly GCF_019279795.1 of Protopterus annectens. Lineage (NCBI taxonomy): Eukaryota > Metazoa > Chordata > Ceratodontiformes > Protopteridae > Protopterus > Protopterus annectens. The sequence continues at coordinate 193,975,334 of NC_056748.1, read as the reverse complement.
GAGGTGTGCCATGTAGAAGGACTTCCTGACTACTGTGGCGATGTGACTATCAAAGGAGAGACTACTGTCCACCTGGGTCCCAAGGTCTCTTATCACGCATTCGGTGGTAAGTAGATTGCTGCCTATGTGGTAGTTCCTGGGTACAGAGTTTTTACCAAAGGGGATGACACTGCTCTTTTTGGCACTGAGCTTGAGGCCATGGCTCTGACACCAGGCATCTGTCTCAGAGAGGCCCTTCTGTAGGATGTTCACATCATTTGGGGACTTGACTATGGCTCCTAGTTTGCAGTCATCTGTGAACTTTGTTAGCCAGAGGCCTTCTGTGTTAGCCTGTACTTCAGAGAAGTAGATACCAAACAGGAGCGCTCCCAGGACAGAACCCTGTGGTACTCCACTTGTCACTGGTTTGAGGTCAGATTTGGAGTCTGCAACTTTGGCAGTGTGGGTTCTGTCAGTGAGCCAGTTGGCAACCCATCTTGTGACGTAGGGATTTATGCCTAGTTTATTGAGTTTAGCTATAATTCCAGAATGGGGGATGGTGTCAAAAGCCTTGGCGAGGTCAAGATAGGCTGTGTGAACCACCTTACCCTCATCTACGGCTTTGGTGACTGCCTCAAAGAAGTTGATCAGGTTCAGGAGGCATGATCTGCCTTTCACAAACCCGAACTGGGTGGGATCCAGAGTTTGGAGGTTACCAATGTCTTTGTTTATGAGTTCCATGATGATACGTTCCATGGCCTTGCAGACCAGGCTCGTCAGGCTAATAGGTCTATAGTTCCTGGGATCAGTGGTGGCTCCCCCTTTGTGGAGTGGGATAACTGTTGCTGTGCGCCATTCAGTGGACACAAAGCCTGATGCGAGGCTATTATTGAACATGATGCTTAAGTGAGGAGCCAGTTCATTCTGAAGTCTGTGTAAAACGCAGCCTGGGATGTTGTCCAGTCCCATGGATGCTGTGTTTTTGGCTTTAGAGAGTGCAGCTTTCACCTGCATAGCTGTGATTACAGGGACTCTGCATTCTTCCTGTATAGATATGGGCCCTTTAGGGGGTGAGGAGGGGGAGGGTAAAATTAGCACTGAACCTATCTGCCAGGATGTTGGCAATATCAGTTGGTTCTGTAATTTTCGTGCCTTTGTGCTGTAACTCAGAGCAGATCTGGGTGTTGCCATTGAGATTCTTGACATAGCTATAGAATGCTTTGTGGTTGTCCTTGGAATTAGTGGCAATTTTATTTTCGTAGCTAGCTTTGGAGGGTCTTATAAGGGATCTCAGCTTCTTACAGAGGCTGACCTGGGAGCTCCTCCACTCATGGGATTTTACTCTCTTTTGCAACAGTTTCTTCCTTCTGTTGTACAGTTTGTTTATGGCAGGGGACCACCAGATTGGCTTCCTTTTTTTGGAGGATAGCGTCTTGATTCTGTTTGGGATAGCACGATCCATGCACTCATGTAAGTGCTTATAGAGTGCATTTGTGTAGGATTCAACAGTTGTAACTGCATTGTCCATCTGCATGGGTGTCATGAAGTTCACTACTTCTGTCTTAAGAAGCATGAAGCTGGCTTTGGAGAATTTTTTTACTGTGGTTTCTTTAATGGGGGGTGGGGGTGGGATGTGGATATCAAGGGTGATTAGCTTATGGTCGGATCGGACCAACGAGGAGTTGACTTTAGGTATGGAACACTGGTCACTCATGTTGGTAATGACTAGGTCTAGGATATTGTTGCCCCTGGTGGGGATGTGGATAAGTTGATCTAGGGCATTGAAGTTTATGAATTCCAGAAAGCGTTGTGCTAAGGAGTTGGTACATGAGTAGTTTTCCCAATTTATGGTGGGGTAGTTGAAGTCGCCCATTATTAGAGCATTTGGTTGAACCCTAATATTTTCCAGTACATGAAGAAAAGATGGGGCAGTAGTTCCTGGGTTCCAAGGAGGATCCCCACTTCTGGAGTGGGATAACTGTAGCTGTGCGCCACTCAGTGGGCATGAAGACTGAGGTGAGGCTATGATTAAACATGACACTTAGGTGAGGTGCCAATTCATTTTCTAGTTCATGTAGTACATAGCCTGGGATGTCATCTGGTCCCATGGATGTAGTATTCTTAGCTTTGGAGAGTGCATTTTTTACCTGTGTGGCTGTTATTACCGGAATTTGCCAATCTTTCGGTATTGAAATGGGCCCTTTAGGGGGTGAAAGAGAGGTGAAGTTTGCACTGAATTGATCTACCAGGATATTGGCAATATCCTTGGGATCAGTATATTTAATGCCATTCTGTTGTAGCTCAGAGCAGATCTGAGCATTGCCATTTAGATTCTTGACATAGCTATAGAATGCCTTGTGGCTGTCTTTGGAATCTTTGGCAATTTTATTTTCGTAACTAGCTTTGTAGGATTTTATGAGGGATCTCAGCTTCTTACTGAGGCTATTAAGGTAGTTTTATGCATTCTGGGATTTTCCTCTTTTCTGAAACAGTTTCTTCCTTTTGTTGTGAAGTTTGTTTATGGCAAAGGACCACCAGACTGGCTTCCTTTTTTTGGAGGAAAGCATCTTGGTTTTATTGGAGATGGCATGAGTGGATGTGCTCGTACAGTGCCTTAGTGTAGGATTCAGCAGTCAAACTTTTAGTTCCCGTCTGCATGGGTGTCATGAAGTTTGTCACTTCTGACTTGAGTAGCATGAAGTAGGCTTTGGAGAAGTTTTTTACAGAGGTTTCCTTACTGGGGGGGGGGGGTGAGGGTGGGATGTGGATGTCAAGGGTGATTTGCTTATGGGCAGACCTGACCAACGAGTGGGTGACCACAGGTGTGGAGCATCAATTACCCATGTTGGTAATGACCAGGTCTAGGATATTGGAGCCCCTGGTGGGACTAAGGATTAGTTGATCCAGGGCATTGGAATTTATGAATTCCAAGAATCATTGGGCAAAGGTGTTGGTACACAAGTAGTTTTCCCAGTTAATGGCAGGGTAGTTGAAATCACCCAGTATTAGGGTGTTTGGCTGCATCATAATATTTTCCAGTATGTTTAGACGGGTGTAGTGAGAATCTTGGGGCATGGTGGGGGATCTGTAGCAAGCAAATTTGAATTGCAGTCTTACCTAGTGTTAGTTACACCTGGAGAATTTCAGATGCATTGTGTTGGGCAACTAGCCTGGTGTTGTGAATATCCTTGGTGAATATGGACACTCCTCCACCTTTAGTGTTTCGGTCCTGGTTTGGTGGCCAAAAAGTGGTAGAGTTGTAGCCTGGTATTTCAAGGGTGCTCTCTGGAGCCTTGAACCAGGTCTCAGTTAGTGCATAGATATCAATGTTCTCCATTTTTAGGAGTGCCTCGAGAGAGTGCATTTTGAGATTTAGATTTCTAGCACTGAGTAGCATTACCTTCAGACTTTGCATGTTGTACCTGTTATGGTGGTGGTTTTGTCCTTTTAACTTTGCCTAAAAAAGGCACTTTAGGGGTGGCAAGAGCCTTAGCCAGTAACCTGAAACCCAGGGTTGACAGGTGCAGACCATCTCTGGCAAAGCATTGTGTTCTGTCAATCATGCCATCCCAGGCAGACAGATACTGGATCCCCTTTGAATGACACCAGAAGCTTAGCCAATTGTTGAAGTCAAACATTTTGTCCTTATATTGTGGTATCATTCTGGGCGAAGGCAGGATGCTACTCAGGGCTAGGGTCATACCTGCCTGGGCCACATGATCTGAGAGCTCTTCCATGTCTCTTTTCGTGTAGTCCAGGGAGGTACATCTCAAGTCATTCACTCCTGTACCAAGCAATTAAAATCAAACTGTAGACTTTATAATCTCAGATAGCAGGCAAGAAAATAAAAATAATAATATATGGCCACAGTAGATTACTTTAACCCCCTGCGCACACACACAGTTATACACAATGTGCCCACCAGTTGTAGCACATTCTATGGCTGTGTAACCCACAGATTCTGACTAGGATTAACTAAATGAATAAATACATAAATAATGGTTATACATATTTCAAGTTGCTGCTATTGGAACCATACTGCAAGCAACCCATTTGATACTTCCCTGTACATACATGCACAGATACATGGATAAGCACACACATACATACATATACACACACACATACACACACACACATACACAGCAGAGCATGTATGTGTGTGTATATATGAAGAAATAAGCAGAGGTCCAACCGTCCAGCAATATGAAATAGTTTAATAAAGGAGACACAAAGCTTTCAAGTCACAAGACTCCTCATCGGTGTTACAAACCATATAAAACCATTCAGTATTTAAACTAATTCCAGCCTATCATAATCACAGTATCAATCACATGACTAATTTGATTACTATATATATAATATATATATATATATATATATATATATATATATATATATATATATATATATATATACACATATATATATAAATATATATATATATATATATATATATAAACATATATTTATACAATAAAATTAAAATTGTATGTATATATATATATATATATGTGTGTGTATATATATATATATATATATATATATATATATATGTGTGTGTGTGTGTGTGTGTGTGTGTGTATATATATATATATATATATATATATATATATATATATATATATATATATGTATATATATATATATATATATATATATATATATATATATATATATATATATATATATATATATATATATATATATATATATATATATATATATATATATATATATATATATATATATATATATATATATATATATATATATATATATATATATATATATATATATATATATATATATATATATATATATATATATATATATCTATATATATGTATATATAAATATATGTATATATATATGTAGCACATTCAAATAACAGACATCTGTCTCTCTTTTAAAAGAGATGTGAAAGTCTGTGGAGTTTGGAACATTCATTAAAACCTTTCGAAAAAGAATATACGGATTTTTTATATATATATTTATATATATGTATATATAAATATATGTATATATATGTAGCACATTCAAATAACAGACATCTGTCTCTCTTTTAAAAAGAGATGTGAAAGTCTGTGGAGTTTGGAACATTCATTAAAACCTTTCGAAAAAGAATATACGGATTTTTCGGCATTCTTTGGCTTACTGCACTTCATTTTAAGGTTTTTGGTAACATTAGAGTGCATCCAGTGTTTTTTTGTTGATCTCTTTTAAAAGGGGTTTAATAGTGTTCTTTACATTTAGACTAGGTAGTCTATCTGCCCTGAAATAATTAATCCACTTATATTCAGAAAGCTCCATATTATTAATTATATCTCAACGTTTACCTAGAATTACCTTTTGTAGGACTCTAAATCTAAAATTATGGTTTTAACCACACTATACAATATGTCTTGCTAACGCATTCGTCTCTACTTTTCTCTTGATTTCTGAAAGGTGGGAGGCTATACGGTCTTTTAATTTATAGTTAAGCTTTCCTATATAAAAACAAGTACATTTTTTGCAGTTAGCAAGATAGACTACATTGTCAGTAATTCACATTGCAAAAGTGTTAAAATAAAAGATCTTATTTGAAATAGGGTGTATAAATTCAATATTCAAATTTATATACTTGCAAAAGGAACAATTATAACATGGTAAGGTAACCTTTTTAGATGGTAAACGCTTGCTCTTGCTTAGTTCTTTGTAACATAAATGCTGCTTCAAGTTCCTTTCTCTTTTATATATCAAATGTGGTGACTGACCAACTATTTTCTTTACTTCTGAGTCTGATTCAAAAATACCCCAATTATTTTTAATTATTGCTTTTATTTGTGGTGTACGGCTATTCTTCTTCTTTTGGCTTTTCCTGGTTAGAGGTCGCCACAGTGGATCACCTGTCCGCTCATGATTGGCAGTGGAGTTTTACAGTGTTGAGTTGCCAGCCCAGCACCCAACCTTCTACAGAAGGCACACACTCCCACCTAGGGCCAATTTAGAGTGTCCAATCCACCTACAGCATGTCTTTAGGATGTGGGAGGAAACCGGAGCACCCGGAGGAAACCCACACAACCACGAGGAGGACATGCAGACTCCGCACAGTAGGCACTCCAGCCAAGAATCGAACCGGAGAACCTCTTGCTGTGTGGCGGCATCACTAACTGCTGCACCACCGTGGCTGCCCTTGTGGTGTATGGCTATTACATTTCATAATATATCTTATTGATTTCGGTCTAATTAAAGAATTATTATTATTATGTGTAGTAGAAATTACATCATTACCTAGCAGAAAAGGTTTTGCAAAATCAGCTCTCTGAGATACTACCATCTGTCTATTATGTTTAAGTATCTCTTCAGAATATCCTCTAATATGGAAATCTTTCATCATTGCATCCACCTCTGTAATAAAGCCATCTTCCCTAGTATTAAGCCATCTAGCTCTCAGAAATTGGCTTCTTGCAACGCTGTTATAGATATGCCTGGGATGCATGCTTGTATGATGTACGTATCTGATAGTTTGAACATTTTTCTTAAAAATCGAGGTTTCAAAATAGCCATTATTAATTTCTATCCTAATACCTAAGAAATGTATCCTTTGCTTAGAAAATGTTAGATCAAACTTTAAAAAATCTGTAGTCTATTGTAAGTAATTAGCAAAAGTGTGTAATGATTCTGTGTTACCTGACCATAATAAGAAGGTGTCATCAGCAAAATGCTTATAAAACTTCAAATTCTCATTATAGTATCTCATTTCACCATCTAAGTAGTCATACACAAACAATTCCTCCCATCTAGAAAGTACTAGGTTGGCATAACTATTTGCTACTGTTGTTCCCATCTCTACCCCTAACATCTGATGAAAGTATTTATTGTTGAACATAAATAACATTATTATTCACTATAACACCCAAAATTGCACATATAGTAGATATTGTTGTCCTAGAAAGGGAACTATGTTGGCATAAAAACTCTCTCACATATCGAATACCCAAATCATTTGGAATCAGTGTAAAGAGAGATTTGACATCAAGCGTAACTGAAGTCAAATTATTTATGTCACAATTTTTGTTCTTATTCAACCATTTATATAGACCACTAAGAAAATCATTAGTACCCTTTATAAAGCTATCACTATAATTTAGCAAACTGTGAAGTTCTCTTTCCAGATACTTAGATAGTGGGGGTAGTAATCCATCTCTCACCAGAGACAATAGGTCTCATAGGCGGGGTTAGTAGGCACTTATGCATTCTTGGAAGCCCATATATAAAAGGGACAACTGGATTAGCAGTATAAAGAAAGTTATATAGATCTGGCATAATTGAGCCTTCCATTAACAAGTCACGTAAAATAGATTTTACAAAATATATGGCACCATTCAAGTCATTAATAAAAATCCTTTTGAACGTATCAATATTAAGTAACAATGTATACAGCCATTCATTATAATCATTAACATTCATTAATACGACTTTACCCCTTTTGTCTGCTGGTTTTATAATCACATCTTTCCTACTACACAGTTCCATAAAATATTTCTTTTCAAAATGGTTAAAATCATAAAATCTTTTTTTATTAGTATGAAAAAATATTTTGTATATCTCATTTTCCCACATGTTACAGAAAGTTTTAGCGGCAGGTGTACCATTAGGAATAAAAGTGCTTTTTCTTCTTAGTTCATTAGTAAATTAGAAGTATCTGTCTTAAAAGTTAATTTAAGATCAATATTGCTAACAAATAACCTTAACTCAGAAAGTGTATCATTTAAATTAGCATCCACAGATGGTATAAACAACAGTCCTTTACTTAATACATTCAATTCAAAGTTACCTAAAACAACATCAAATAAATTGAGAATGTCATTTTCTAGAAAGCTCAATTCTTGGCTTGGCTTCTCATAATTGATCTCACCTGTGTGTGAGTTTGCTGTCCTGGTCCCATCTGTATTTGCATGGTTCGTTCTATATTCTGAATTTTGTGCCTGCTTCTCCCTCTCATTTGGCTCCGTTCTCTCTG
>NC_056748.1:193582350-193592350 GCF_019279795.1 Protopterus annectens | reverse complement strand
AATGTCATATATTTAGAGGTTCATAGGTTCAAAGGCAGGTTCATAGGTAGGTACTAGGCTATCGACCCAAGGGCCTACGTAAGCCTAGCCAACAAAGTTCCCTGGCTTACACCACCCAAGAAAGTTATTTTCTTGTGCCACTGTCAACCTGAGACACAGAAGTGATCCCCGGGGTGTATTTACTATTTCCGATCCACTCATCAAGATTTTTCTTGAAGAGTGCTAATGAAGAACTTTGCTTATAGATTCATAGGTAGGTACTAGGTTATCGGCACATACATCTAATACATTTAATATAATCAACTCTTCCATGGCAAAATGCTAATAACTCCTTTCAGCGAATCCATTTTGTAATGCTTTTTCAGTCTAAAAGTGCTGATTATGTTTTAGGCATTTGCAATCAGGATACATTTCTGTTTAGATTTAAACAACCATTAAAAAGACATGCCCATTTATTGTTCTGAGACATAAATTATCCAGGCAACCGATACAGAGAGACTGGCATTATATATTAGACAGACACATGCTCTGGAATCAGGAAAATTTTTTGTATGTGTAAAAGTAGACAGTTTGACATGAAAACTGAGTATGCACGGGGGGGGGGGGGTCAAGAGCATAAATGCACCTGCAGAACACTGAAATATACTTTGGCCTGCATAATCGCAACTGGAAATGAACATTATTACAATGAGGGTAATATCAAATGCTAATAAGGGTAAACAACAGACCAAAACAATTCAAAAACGTATATATTTCATACAGGGAAACATTATTGACATAGCTATTAAATGCAGTCAAATTCTGGAGTTGTAGGAGAAAGACCATGAAAACATGCACAGGGTAGTCAATGCATTTGTGAATACGTATAAAAAAGATGTTGCTGTCACTACCGGTAATCATGTTGGTGGACATCATCACCATCAGTAAGCATTGTGTCATCTATCTCTGTCTAACATACTATGCCCTTCAACACATTGTGGACAGCTACTGTGTGAATTCAGGCACCATGCAAGAACTGCTAGAGATGTGTCACTTTTACATGCAAGCTCATGAGTACATAGAGTAATCAAACACATGGACATAGAGGTATAGGTGGCCTTCAGAACTCTAGATCCAGGGTTCTTTTAGATACCAATACGTGATCCAGTGGGCGTATCTAAGGTTTCTGCCTCAGTGATACTCCATTAATTCCTACAGCATGTGACGGAGTATTTGTGGTTCACATTCACCATAAAGGAGAGAAGCAAAACCATATGGGCATTTTGTAACATAATCCAGTTCCTTGCGGTACTGCAACATGGTGACTGTACTCACATTGTAAAAAAAAAAAAGAAGCCCCACCTGGGAAGCACGCAATAACTGTATATCAGTCGTAACGGATTCCACTTCATCAACTGTCAGATGGTCTGTTATTCAAATATATAATGCATCAGCAGGCCACCAAGGAAGTGCCCATATAACTGCCACATCTGACACACATGTGACTTATACCAGCTTTTTGTGGAATAATTTCTGACAAAGACATCTTATTGGCAAAGCAGGATATGCCCTGAAGCTATGGCTAATGATTCCAATTAGGAGCCCATAGACCATTACAAAGAATGTGTACTGTATTGCACTGTCAGAGACTAGAGCTATTGTTGAGCATGTGTTTGGATTGCTAAAGTTCCAGTTCGACTGATCTGCATATCTCTGGTGGTGTACTGTAGCATGACACTAGATAGTACAGTAAAATCTTTGCAATATGTGCAAAACTCTACCTGGTGATATGTAAACCGATACAGCTGGACAGATCCATTTAGGATGATGAAGTTCTAGAGTCAATTGTAGAGAAGCTGCCTGATGAGGAGCCTGTGAAGGAGCATATGAAGGTGAAGGTGCCTGATGAGCAGCCTGTGTTTGAGTCTGTGAAGGAAGAGGTGCCTGATGAGGTGCTTGAGGAGGACTCAGCTGTCTGTTGAGGAGCCTGTGGAGGAGGCAGCTACAGGAGATACCAGTGCAAGATGGAGGTACATCCACAGCCCTCTACAAATGCCTTCAAACATGGATAGTGGTATGGAGCTGGAAACACTATGGGTTAAAGACCATGCCCTCTCCTGTTAGCAAATTGTGCTATTTTATGTGAGACATAACATGCCACTGTCTCTGCGAAATGGATTTTGCATGTTTTTTTTTTTTTTTTCTTTCCTGCAATCACAAGTCAAGCTGCTACAGGATGATTTTATAATTGGCTCAAGAAATGCTTAAATATGTTACTGTAAATTCTGATACATCAAGGAACATGAGAACAGTGCAGTTTTTAGCAGACAGAATGTTGGCGCTGATTGTGCTAATACAAAATGAAGTACTGGACCATGGATGCAGGATATTTTGATTATTTCGAAGAAAGAGCTCAGACATACTGATTTCATGTTGCCTGCTAAGAAATAATCATGGACATACCTCTGTTACTATGAAATAACATAACCATTTATCACTGATTTGATATAATATCCATATTTGTAAACACATCATAGGGTAGGCTGGGCCAGTGATGCTGTATAATGAACTGTATTTTTGTTTTTAGTAGAGATTGTGTCATCTTGTCTCTCATCTATATAAAACAGCTATGTATGGGATAGCATGTATATTAATATGGATACTAAAGCCTGAATATGCTATCTGAAAGTTGTGTGTGCCTCAGTGTACCATTTCCACTAACTGCCTAGTGATATCTGTCATGCCGTGTTAGTATCCCATCGGACTGCCAACAATATGTTACGCCCAGTACTATCATGGGCCAATAACTAAGGAAATTCAATCCTCACTACTGACTCCAGTATGAGAGTAATATTCTACAATTTCCCCTAAGAGCACAACAGGAATGCACTCTATAATGTGGGACTGGACTGGATACTTCTGTCTAACCTTAATGTAACTCCTTATTACACACTTCAGAGCAATGTGCACTGGTTTAAGACCTCAGATCCACTCACACTTAAATAATTTAAATCTCACACATCCAAACACTTCTGGGAAAGCCTGACACAGATTTCCAGCTTTGTCCCATCCCCAAAATAATAATAAGGTAACAGGACGCCACCAATCAGAGTGTCTACATGCCCTATTAAAAGGGTGTCCAATTATTAAAATTACATATTAAAACAAATGGTAGCATATGACCTAAAGCATTCAGGCTCTCGGAGTGGCTCAATAATTATCAAAGCAGATGTAAGCGCTCTGAAATCACTAAATAATACACCAATTTATTTATTTATTTATTATTTATTTGCATTTTTTACTGGGAAGGTCCACTGGGCCATGGTGAGTCCATTCTCAGTAGATGCCTGGGGAGAAAAGCTCCACCATCAATTATACAGTGCTTACCATACACAATGCATACACTAGAATAGATCAGCATGATAAATACATACTATGCAAAAGTTGCAGTAGACAGTTGAATGAACAAGGTAAAACTCTTGATACATTATTAGATTACAACATTAAGGACAACGTGGTTTGTGCGTTTAGAATATAGCAAGATTGGTTATAAAGCTAGAATAATTAAGTTACTCAAGTAAGTATCATAGGTTCTTGCAACATAGTCTGAATAATTAGTCCTTGTAAAGTCCATGGCTTAAATATAGATAAGAAAATATAGTAGATAGTACAATATTGCAGATAAGTAAATAAATTGAAAGAGAAAAAATTATATCAGAGTAGTAGTTAATGAAGGTGTAGGCTGGTGTCAGGTTTTGGGAAGCGCAGATTTAGAAAATGTGCATTGCCATAGAGAAGAAAGGTGCTGTCTCAGGGATTTTTTAAAGAAAGCTCCATTGCTGGTAGTCCTTAGTGATGGTGGAAGGGTGTTCCATAGTTTAACAATATTAAAGGAGTAGAGCATCTGACCAGCTGAAAGGTTAGGTTTTTCTACGTTCAGCAGAAGTTGATTTTCAGATCAGAGAGGTCTAGTTAGATGGTACAGAATAAGTAGAGAAGAGATGGAAGGACAGTTTGATGGCTTGAAAATAAGTTTTTTATGCAGTGGTTAATTGTACATATGTAAGAAAATGAGGGAGTTCAAGCCAATCTAGTAGTTGTAATTGGCCAGCAACAATGTAAGATAATAAAAATATTTAATAATTAGCAAATGATTAAAAATATAAAACAGTAATTTCAATAAATAAACAGAATTCAATCACCAGGAAAATAAAATTAATACTAAAGGATAGAAATCCAACATTTAGAAAAACTCTAACTAATTACCTATAATTGCTTATCTAAGTGAGGAACATTGTCCCTGATGTAAACTAAATAGTAACAGAGCAAGGGCAGACTTACAGTTCTTGTTGAGTCCTTTGGGTATCCAGTGCTCAGCGCAACTGTGAACTGTGAACTCAAAACTACAAACTCAACAGTGAACTGAACTATGAACCCAACCCCAACTGTTCAAACTCTCTTCCGTAGGTCCGTTCACAAACTCAGTTAACTGTCTTAACTGTTTCAGTTCTTATTTTCTTTTCACTCTCTAAAAATCAACAAACAGCTGTATAGTAGAGTTTATTCCTGTCTTTTAATCTCTGACAGTAAAAACAGAGCATGTGAACACATTCTGATGACATCATTGGTAGATCAGCTGACTCTGAACCAGTCTGCATTTAGAATCTCCTGTACAAACTGCATTTAGAATCACCTGCATTAAAACATCCTGCACAGAGTATTAATCAACATACAAGAACATATTTATAATATCATAGCTAATCATGCTGGCATATAATACACAGGTTAATCTGAAATGATGTACAAAACTTCAGACAGACATTCTAGCACAGATAACAGTGTGTAATTTCTTCACCTCCCCCCACCAAGAATCAAGCACGATTTTCTAATCACCCTTGAAAAACAATTATTGAGAAAATGGGTGTGCTTGGGAACATTTCAACCCAATCCTCTCCTAGCCAATCCATCTGTACTGGCACTATTATAGGTTCATAGTTGGTACTATTAAACCCACTGCAGTGTTGTCTTGTCAGGTCATATGCTTGCAACCCTAGACTCCACCTAAGTAACTTGGCATTTTGCTTGCTGACTCTATTTAGCCATGTTAAAGGGTTGTGATCTGTGAGTACAGTGAATTTTCTTCCATCTAGATAGCGCTACACCTTCTACAATGCCCATACTATGGCTAGACATTCCTCCTTTACAGCTGCATAACATTCTTCCCTAGGTTGAAGTCTACAGCTAAGTTATACCAAAAGGTGTTCTTCTCCTTCTGAGGAAACTTGGCTAAGTACAGCTCCATCCCATAATCTGAAGCATCTACTTGCATAAAAACATCTTTGCTTTAATCTGGCCTGGAAAACACAGGGGATCCTTCCAAAATCTCTCTAAGTTTCTGGAATGCCCGCTCACAATCTGTGGTCCACACTACCTTATCTGGTTTATTTTTCCTAGTTAGGTCAGCAAGGGTGCAGCTATTGTACTATAATGACAGAAATTTTCTATAGTACTCCACTGTCCCTAGAAAGTCTCTCACTTGTTTTTAGTAACAGGAATGAGTCACCCTTGAATAGCTTCCACTTTGACAGGTTCTGGCCTAATCTTACCTCTCCCTATTCTGTGTTCTAAGAAAGTGACCTCTGCATTATCACCTGACACTTACTCGGTTTAATAGTTAATCCTGCCCTTTTTAATCTATTCACGATCTCTCTAACATGCTGAAGGTACTCTTGCCAGAAATGTCTGTAAAAAGCAATGTCAACCATGTTTGCTAGAGCATATTCTCCTGCTTCTACTTAGATACAATCTACCAGTATGTGGAAAGAAGCTGGGGCATTTTTCATTTCAAAGGGCATCCTTATAAATTCATACAATCCAAAAGGAGTTATGAAGCTGACCTCTTTCTTGTAATGAGAGTCAAGGGTACATGCCAGTATGCCTTGTTAAAATCAATAGTGGTCAGATACCTAGCTCCAACCAGCTGTTCTAAGGCTTCATCAGTCCCAGGTAAGGGGTATGCATCTGACTATGTATAACTGTTTAATTCCCATCCTTCTTTGGTACACATCAATAGCTTTTAATTAGAAGATAACATGAGTTGTGTTGTTATTTTGGTATTGTCAAGATATCCATAGACATGAAGTAGTAAGATTACCTGTAAAAGTGAATATAATGCATCAAAGATGGATAAACATGGTATAAATTACGGTTGTGTGTTTCTGCACACAAAGGGATGCTCACCTACAAAATATAGGACAGCTTTAATGGTTATCGTTTAAATTTACAGGAACATAACAATTTTGAATGGTCAGTATGGTTTCTATAATTTAGTAAAACATTACCAATAAGTTTCCACATTCTACACAACATGGGTATATAATCAGATGTATTATACAGATGATTCACACGTGACAGTATTCAGGTAACAGTTTGAAGAGTCAAAGTGATACATTTATTAGGATAAATTATATGATTATCTGAGAAAACCTTTAGTAAAAATTGATTAAAGGTACACATGGCATAACAAATCAGGCTTCATTTGTTACAAAACAATGTGCATATTATTCAAAAATCGCAATATATGGAAACATGAGAAAACAGCGGTAGGGTTTTTACAGATTTTTTTCTTAAATGAGTAACAGTGGCAGAATTTAATTTCCATATGCAAGTTTTCATTCCAGAGCTATTTTTTAATTCTTTATAAACTACAAAGCATGAGTGTGGAATTAACTAGTAACTGATCATACACTTGACACACAAAGAAGTAATAAGGGCCATTTTGAAAAATTATATTTTAAATAAAGTAATTGAATCTTGATTTCAAAAAAGGAAGCAGTTTGACAGCCTTTTTTATTTAGCATTAAAAAGAAAATTTTACAGATTAAGAAGTTTGAAGATTTTGTTTTCATTTATAGAATTTTGTCCTTAGAAGGAACTGTTATTTTTATACAGAGTTAATCAAACAAAGATGAAAAGAAGAATTACTACATAACATTATGATTTGTTTATTATCTAGTGAGATAAATTAAAATTGTCCTAGTCCCCCTCAATAAACACACCACACCAAATGATATTTGACAACCTTTATTAAACTTCCATAAACATAACTTTATTATCAACCCTACCACAGTACGTCAACATATGAACTACAGTCCAATATTTAGTAAAGTCGCTTAACCCCTGCCACCCATGCAGCTACACTAATTGCATCTAAGTCCACCTTCACCAGCTGAGCTGTCTTACTTTGTTCCCAAGCCTGAACCAAATATTTCAACAATACTCATTCCCACCAAACTCCTTCCTCCTGAAATAGCTGCAATGTAAATGTAACGCAATCTTGCAATGCCCTACCATACATTTCCTCTTAAAAGCTACCCAGTATTCCTGTACCAAGCATATGATCATTCCAAAATCACCTGACATACTTCATCTGTCAATACCAGCATTCAAACCACTGCCATATTGACCAAATGAAATTAACCCTTTTCCTCCCTCAACTTCTCATGCTAGATCTTCAAGGCTGGTCAACTTTGAATTAATTCCAAACAGTCAACATCACTTCTCCAAACATCCTTCTATCCTACCTACTGAACCACAAACCACACCCCCTCCAAATAAGCCCTCATCCTAATACTTCCTGCCTTGCATCTGTAAACAATGGTAAATTCCTTTGAAAAACCCAGTCCACCTGACAAATGCCATGCCATTAAACTACTCCAAAAAGACAGCCATAATGCTAAATCAGCCTACATCAACTTATTAACCCTCACCTAATGATGTTGCTCCCCCTCCCCAGTTCAACAAAAGGCCATTAACCCACAAAAGGAATGACCTGGATGAACTGCCCCTTAATCTGCACCTTGTCCTTGGATTTCTCCACTGAATCTTTTTTTTTTTTCAAATGTGTTACCTTTGCATCTAGAAAACAAAACAAACCATGGTCTGCATCTACTAGCAATCTCAGAAAACAATTCCTTGCTTGAGCCTTCTAACTGCTGCCTAGCTAATAAAACACTCAGTTCCTCACACATTCCAAAAATACATGCATATCTTCCAGTGTTCCATTAGCTATCTATCAACCCACCAGCAATCAGTTAAATGGCTCTCTGCACTATCCTCCCCTCTCACTGTACAAATGGGAGTCCCCCAAGGGTCCATACTTGGACCAATGCTCTTTAATATTTTCACCAAATTGCTCTACTCCTCTTGTCCCCAGTCATTTCTTGTGCAATATGCTGATTACTCAACTGTTCTAACCATTGCTGACAACCCAAATGACCTCCACTGCACTACCCAGGTATCCTTCCACACCATTGAGACTTGGCTTAGTGATAAATTAATACTTAATCCAAAGAAAAACTAAGCTCCTACTCTTCCTCCCTAAAAACATCACCACACTCAAAAGTACATTTACCATATTATCCTGCAACAACATTATCATCTCAGCTGAATCTAGTACTAAACTGCTAGGAGTTACAATAGATGATCAGCTTAAGTTTGATCTCCATATTACTTCTTCTTCTTCTTTTGGCATTTTCCCGGTTAGGGGTCGCCATGGTGGATCACCTGTCCGCTCATGATTGGCAGTGGAATTTTACGGTGTCGAGTTGCCAACCCGGTGCCCAACCTTCCACAGAAGGCACACACATGCACACACTCACACCTAGGGCCAATTTAGAGTGTCCAGTCCACCTACAGCATGTCTTTGGGATGTGGGAGGAACCGGAGCACCTGGAGGAAATGCACGCGACCACAGAGAGGACATGCAGACTCTGCACAGAAGGCATCCCAGCCGAGAATCGAACCGGAGAACCTCTTGCTGTGAGGCAGCAATGCTAACCACTGCACCACTGTGGCTGCCCTTGATCTCCATATTACTAACTCGGTAAAAAGGAATTCATCAGAAACTTGGACACGTTTTCCGTTGCAAGAAATACTTATCTAACACTGCCCGAATAACTCTCTCCCAGGCTTTCTTACTCCCAACACTCCTGTATAGTTGCCACATATTCACAAACCTAAATTCTACACTTATTTCCAAACTTGAAACTACCTATAATAAGATCACCAGATTTGCAGCTAACCAAACCTACAAGTCACACCACTGCTTAGCACTACTGCAACTAGACTGGCTAGAATTCCCTCAGCTGCTCCAACTATACCAACTACAAATTATCCAATCTATCTACCCTCCTTCTGCCCCAGCCTCTGAACTATCATATCCAAATATCCCCCTACTAGGATGCTACGCAGCTCAAATCAAGAACTATTAGACATCTACAAACCCAAAAACAAAATAGGCTGTAACTATAACCCAGCTATATCCTGTAATAAACTCCCCTTGGAAATAAAATCCCTCCAGCATAGCAAAAGTTTCAAATTAACCACAAGGAAATACCTAAAAACAAAGTGGTCTTGTCACTGTAGCCAACTGCCCTGAAACCACCATCCTTGCACCTATTTCACCACCCCACTCTTTATCTATCTCTAACACTATTCCCCTGCCTCTTCTACCTCTTCCCTTCCTCTATCTCCAACCACTCTTAAATCTTAGTCTCAAAAAAACTACCTGTCTAGTCTGTCTCCTATACCTCCCCTACACCTCCTACTAGCCATTCCTACTTTCCTTTCTTGTTTCCAGACTCCTATACAACTAGATCCTACCCACTTTAAACAAGTATCTGCCTAACTATTAACTCATTTTGCTCTAAGCAGCTTAGATAATATTGTAACTAGTCACATTTTCTTCTGCCAATTGTTTAAAACCTTGTTTGTAACAAGTCTCATACTTGTCTGCCAATTGTTAATACTCTGTATAATTGAATTGCCTGAGGAGCTTTTTTTTCTCTCCAGGTCTCTGCTTGTAAGATGCTATAGCTGATTGTTACTACTATGTTACTAAAATTTAATAAATTGCTTTCTAGTCCAGAGGAGCTTTTCTCCCCAGGTCTCTGCTGAAAATGAGACAATAGCTCAGCCAGACTAACCCAGTTAACAAATGTAAAATAAATAAATAAATAAA